>NC_090989.1:177926742-178229772 GCF_041146395.1 Eulemur rufifrons | reverse complement strand
TGGCTATCTACAAACTTGATGCTGACTGAAGGAATAAAATATCTCCCCTGAAAATATATAACCACAAGCTGTCATTTGCACAGGATTCCATCATAAGTTCACGCAATATGGTCAGTCCAATAACACCTAAAGCTATGAGTTAGGCTTAAGTATTTCCAATATTCCAATGTTCAATGTTTCCTCCACATTTAAGACCTTTGCCAGAACAAGATGGCAAATCCCCCAGGAGGAATCCTCCTTTATCCAATGCCCCAAAGAAGTTCAATGTGTAACTTTACAAGCAAAATGGGCAACAGACAATTAAAAATCAATAGAAACATAAGTAAACAAGGCACCACGAGTGAGAGCCAGCAGAAACAACAGAAAACAATTAAATTTATCTTGCATATAAAATGTATAAATTGCATCATTGGGATAAAAGTAGAAACTCATCACCTTAGAAGGCACTTGATTATCTTTTGGCCTTAAACATTTCATCACTTTTTTATTTTTTAGAATATAGAATGCTAATCTTTACTGAGCAGATAATATTTATGTAACATGCTTGATGAAATTTGGGGATAGGGCAACATCAGAGTGGCTACCATATCTGAGAAGCTACTTTTATGTCACTTAGGAAGGGATGGTGTATAAAGGCTGAACATATGGACTTGAAATCAGACAGAGATATTTAATTCTGTAATATACTTGCCCAAGGTCCCAACAAGTAGTGAATATAAACTCTAAAATTTGCAGTGTTTATTTGCAAAATGGTCTTATATATCCATATTACCAATACCCATAATGGGTTGCTATGAGAATTGAGGCAAAACATATAATGCATGTAATTCACTACATTATTACATGTAGCTCACCATATAGTAATATCCTGGTTCATGTTAGTTGTAATAGCCATTCTTTCTTTTCCCATGCTAGCTCCATAAGACACCATAATTTACTCCTCTATGTTTTATGGATAAAAGAATCATCTACCCCCACCAGTTGGTCCAATTTATCTGATTGATTTATCCTTCATAGGATTGTGACTCCTCAGTCTCCAAGGAGGTGAACTGGAACTTTAATTTGACATTTAAGATTATCATGCATAGTTATACACCAGGTGTCAGGAAATGCTAGAGACTCATCTGAGACTAATCTGTCAGATAACAGTATAGTGACACAGCCACACAGTCACACACCTTCATGCTGCCTGGGTCCAGATAGCCTGTGACAGATCATATCCCAAATGGAAGCCTTCCATACCCTTCTTGGCTCTAACACCCTACATGAGGTAGCCCACCACACCCTCCTTGAACTCTGACATCCCATGCCGGCTACCTCCTGCACCTCACTCCATATTCTTGAGGAGAGTGAAGACTCTTTCCTCATTCTTCTCTGATTACCACAGTGCCTTCCATCATCCTGATCCTTGCCTGGACCCCTACCTTGCTCGCCTCCATCTGATTACTTTAGGGCTGAATTATTTTGAAAGGGAAAAGGAAGAGCCATATCATACTAAATGTAATCATGATTAAAGTGAGTCCACTCAGTTGATCTTGGAAGCAAACTGAAAGGACCAAAAGTATTTTTAATTCTAGAATATGTCATTTTTTACTACTTAAGTCTCCCAAGTACTGTCCAAGTATTGAAGACCACATTGTCTCTGAGAATTTAATACAGGATAGAATATAGGAAAATGAATAAAACTGACTATTGCATAGAGTTTATTTACACAAATAAATGAATAGAGTACTATCAAAGTTTCTCAACATTTTCAAAATAAGTTTCCATATTTATGATGTAATTAGCCGATTTCTCATTAGAAAGAACTATAAGATCCATGCAAATGGAAACCAGGAGTAGCTGTACTGATATTCTATCACCTAAAACAGATTTCAAGGCAAAAATTGTAAAAATAGACAAAGAAAGACATTATATAATGATAAAGAGCTCAATTCAGCAAGAGGACTTATGAATTCTAAATATATATGCACCCAACACTGGAGCACCCAGATATATTATATAAAGCAAATATTATCTGAACTAAAGAGAGATGGACCCCAACACAATAAACATTGGAGAACTCCAGACTCCACTTTCAGCATTGGACAGATCATTCATATAGGAAATCAACAAGGAAACATTCGACTTAATCTGCACTATAGACCAAATGGACCTAATAGGTATTTACAGAACATTTCATCTAACAGCTGCAGAATAAACGTTATTCTCCTCAGCTCATGGACCATTCTCAAGGATATACCATATGTTAGGCCACAAAATAAGTCTTAAAGAATTCAAAAAATTGAAATCATACTAAGTATTTTCTCTGACCACAATGGAATAAAAGTAGAATTCAGTGATGAGCCACATTGGAAAATATATAAATACATGGATATTAAACAATATGCCCCTGAATGACCAGTGGGTTAGTGAAGAGATTAAGAAGGAAATTAAAAAATTTCTCAAAACAAAAGAAAATGAAAACAAAATATATCAAAACCTATGGAATACAATAAAACTAGCATTAAGAGGAAAGTTTATAGTAATAAGTGCCTACATCACAAAAAAGTAGAAAAGCTTCAAATAAACAACTTAAAGATGCATCTCAAAGAACTAGAAAAATAAGAGCAAACCAAACCCAAAATTAGTAGAAGAGAAGACATAATAAAGATCAGAGCAGAAAAAAATGAAATTGAAACAAGAAAAATACAAAACATCAACAAAACGACAATTGGTTTTTTTTTGAAAGGAGCAACTAAATTGACACGTCTTTAGCCAAACTAAGATAAAAAGAGAGAAGATCCACATAAATAAAATCAGAGATGAAAATGGAGACCTTACAATTGATACCATAGAAATCCAAAGGATCATTAGAGACTACTGTAAACAACTATATGCCAATAAATTGGAAAACCTAGAGGAAATGGATAAATTCCTAGACACATACAGTCTACCAAGATTGAACCAGTAAGAAATCCAAAACTTGGATAAACCAATAACAAGTAATGAGGTAGAAGCAGTAATAAAAATCTCCCACCAAAGAAAAGTCCAGGACCTGATGGCTTCACTGCTGAATTCTACCAAACATTCAAAGAACTAATAGCAATTCTACTTAAACTATTCTAAAAAATTGAGGAGGAGGAGGGAATACTCCCAAGCTCATTCCACAAGGCCCATATCACCCTAATACAAAAACCAAAGACATAACAAAAAATGAAAACTATAGGCCAATATCTCTGATGAACACAGATGCAAAAATCCTTAACAAAATACTAGCAAACTGAATTCAACAACACATTAAAAAGATTACCTATCATGATTAAGTGGCATTCATTCCAAGAATGCAAGGGTGATTCAACATATGCAAATCAAACAATGTGATACATTGTATTAACAGAATGAAGGACAAAAACCATAGGATCATTGCAATTGATGTTGAAAAAGTATTTGACAAAGTTCAACTCCCCTTCATGATAAAAACTCTCAAAAAGCTGGGTATAGAAAGAACTTATCTCAACATGATAAACGCCATATATTACAGACCCACAGCTAGGATCATATGGAATGGGGAAAAACTAAAAGCCTTTCTTCTAAAATCTGGATCAAGATAAGGATGCTCAATCTCACCACTGTTATTGAACATAGTACTGGAAGTTCTACCTAGAACAATCAGACAAGAGAAAGAAGTAAGGAGCATCCAAATTGAAAAGAAAGAAGTCAAATTATCTTTGTCTGCAGATGATATGATCTTGTATCTAGAGAAACCTAAAGACTTCACAAAAAACTATTAGAACTGATAAACAAATTCAATAAATTTGCAGGATACAAGATCAAAATACAAAAATCAGTTAGAATTTCTATATGCCAACAGTAAACAATCTATAAAAGAAACCAAGAAAGTAATCCGATTTACAATAGCTACTAATAAAATAAAATACCTAGGAATAAACTTAACCAAAGAATTGGAAGATCTCTATAATAAAAACTATAAAACACTGATGAAAGAAATGGAAGGGGACACAGAAAAATGGAAATATACTCTATGGTCATGGATTAGAAGAATCAATATTGTTAAAATGTTCATACTACTCAAAGTAATCTACAGAGTCAGTGAAACGCCCATCAAAATACTAATAGCATTCTTCACAGAAATGGAAAAAATAATCCTAAAATTTATGTGGAACTACAAAAGACCCAGAATAGCCAAAGCCAACCTGAGAAAAAATAACAAAACTGGAGGAATCATATTACCTCACTTCAAAGTATACCACAGTGCTGCAGTAACCAAAACAGCATGGTATTGGCATAAAAACAGGTACATAGACCAATAGAACATAACAGAGGACTCAGAGATAAATTCACACATCTATGGTGAACATGTATTTGACACAGGTGCCAAGAACATACAATGGGGAAAGGACAGTCTCTTCTATAAATTGTGCTGGGAAAACTGGATAGTAATATGCAGAAGAATGAAAATAGACCCTCATCTCTTGCCATGTACAAAAATCAAATAAAAATTGATTTAAAACTTAAATCTAAATACTAAAACTATGAAACTACTAAAAGAAAATATTGGAGAACACTTTAGGACAATGGTCTAGGCAAGGACTTCTTGAGTAATATCCCAAAGCACAGGTAAAGAATGCAAAATTGGACAAATGGGGACCTATCAAGCTAAAAACCTTCTGCACAGCAAAGGAAACCATCAACAAAAGGAAGAGATAACCCCAGAGTGGGAAAAAATATTTGCAAACTACCCATCTGACAGGGGGTTAATACCTAGAATATATAAGGAGCTCCAAGAACTCAATAGGAAAAAATCAAATAACCCAATTAAAAATGGGTAAAGGATCTGAATAGACATTTCTCAAAAGAAGACATACAAATGGCCAACAGGTGTATAAAAACATGCTTAACATCATTAGTTATCAGAGAAATGCAAATCAAAACTATAATACAATGAGATATCATCACATCCCAATTAAAACAGCTTTTATCAAAATGACAGGCAATAACAAATGCCGGTGAGGATGTGAAGAAAGGGAAGCCTTTGTACGCTGTTGGTGGAAATGTAAATTAGTGCAACCACTATGGAGAACAATATGAATGTTCCTCAAAAAACTGAAAAGATAACTACCATATGACCCAGCAATCCCACTGCTGGGTATATACCCAAAATAGGGGAACTCAGTATATTGAAAAGATATCTGCAATTCCATGCTTATTTCAGCACTATTTACAATATCTAAGATTTGGAGTCAACCTAAATGTCCATCAATGGATGAATGAATAAAGAAAATGTGGTACTTACACACAATGGAATATTATAGAGCCACAAATAAATAAAATCCTGCCATTTGCAACAACATCGATGGAAGTGGAGGATATTATGTTAAGTGAAATAAGGCAAGCACAGAAAGACAAATCCCACATATTCTCACTCACATGTGGGAGTTAAATATTGAAAACAGTTGATCTCATGGAGACAGAGAGTAGAATGACATTTACCAGAGGCTGAGAAGGGCAGTGGGGAGGAGGAGATAAAGTGGGGATGGTTAATGGGTGCAAAAATATAGTTAGATAATTGGACAGAATTAACAATATTTGATAGCACAACAACATGACTATAATCACTGGGTATACTTTAAAATAACTAAAAGAATGGAATTGGATTGTTCCTAACACAAGGAATGATAAATTCATGAGGTGATGGATACTCCAGTTAACCTGATTTGATTAATTCACATTGTATGGCTGTATCAAAACACCACATGTATGCTATAAAGATATGCAACTATTGTATACCCATAATAAATTTTTAAAAAGAGAAAGAGCTGCAAGATAGAACAGCAAGATTTATTTACAGGAACTGATATTTGAGATTTGCTGGCTTATTTATGTGAGAAATGGTTTACTTCTTAACACTCTTTGCTTGTCAAACTGCCTAAGATCTAAATAATAAAGACCTTGCTTAACTAAATCCCTAAAATGGTTGTTCGAGGCTAAGTGAAGTATCCCAAGAATGGAAAAATAAGCACCACATGTACTCACCATCAAATTGGTTTCACTGTCATCACCTAAGAGCACATTTAGGAATAACATTGATCGGGTGTCGGGCAGATGTGAGGTGGGGAGGGGATGGGTGTATGCATACATAATGAGTGCAATGCACACTGTCTAGGGGATGGATACTTTTGAAGCTCTGACTCGGGGGAGTGGGGGGCAAGGGCAATATACGTAACCTAAACTTTTGTACCCCCACAATGTGCTGAAATAAGAATTAAAAAAACTTAGCTGGACAATATTCTCTTGGGGGGGGTGCAAAAAAAGTACTTTTAAGGCATTCCAACATACTTTCTTTGGGACATAAGTATCATGATTAAGACAAAAGGGGACAAGGACTCACAAGAAGAGGCTGAAATCACTGTGTGTCAGGCAGAATGAATGATGCTCTTTAGGCATATTTCTGGTGTTTTATACAAAAAAAGAAAAATTCCAACCACCCTTAGCATGTCCACATAAGGTAAGGCACAAATTGGAGTAAAAATATTATCTTCTCCTTCTCCCAAGTTCTTCTGAGAACAATATTTTAAACTAGACTATATTTCTATGAAATTTTCATTTATAGCTAAGGCTGTTCATTCCAGATATAGGAGCTGTTAATATCCAGGTTTTCAGTAAATTACACCCTGCATCTCCTGGATTAGAAGAGAAACCTTAGTCAAGCCCAGTTCATTGCATTATATAATTCCATATGAAATTTCTAGTATAATTCTCTTTTTATTACTCAGAACTCATTAAGGAAGAGATGTGCATTAAAACAACATACACACAGTGAGTGGTATGGTTTTCAAGTTAAAATAAGTAGCCACCTACTTTGTAGCCTTTTATACCATTGGTTTGACATCCCTACTGGCCTGCAAATGTAAGTTAGGCTGTTAATCTGTTTCACTCACATACAAAGAGACTTTATTTGAGTATTTCTTGATTATTTTTGGAAACAATTTCAGTGATTTAATATAAGTTTTCAGCAGCTTTGCTATATTTTATTTTGGCTTAAAAGAGGAAGAAGATGGAGATTTTTCACATTCTCATATAAATATGATATCAGGAGAAATAGTCCATAGGATTTATTAGAACTGCATAGGTGATGGCTTCTCTAAATAATTTACAGTTGGAAAATGAACTGAATACCTGGGAGAACTGATCATTTTTAAAGACAAGTATTTCACTGCAAGTAGATGCTGCTGCCGAACAAGTTGCTATAATTCTCAGTAGTTGCATTCAGTCTGAGAAAATGATTCGATGTTTGGAGACCAAGTTCCACGTGTCCCAAATACCGAAGATCACACACTCAATGGTTTTTGAAGGTGGCCTTTCAGAGGTTAGTTCTTAATTCAAATCTTGAGTTCATTGAGGCTAAACAATGCTATGAATGTTTTGAAATCTTATAAAGATAAGTGTCCACTTTTTAGTTGTCAAGAGCTCAGGTTGGGGTTCGTACACTGTAGGACTCAAGTCTCTGAAATGCTATGTACCAGCTGGATGGCCTTGGCCATTTCACTTTAGCATAAATTAACATTCAACTTTTTAAACTCCTAAAATAAACAAATATTAACATATATTACATATGTATAACATAAACATATTTATGTATTAATACTATAAAAGTATATGAATATATATAGTGCCTGCGTCTTAAAGTGGTTGAAGGTAAGTTACAATGCACCGCAAAGAATTTATCACAATTGGCAGTAAATACAGTTGTCCCTCAGTATCTGTGAGGGATTGGTTCCAGGACATCCTGTGGATACCCAAATCTGCAGATGCTCCAGTTTCTGATATAAAATAATGTAATATTTGAATATGATCTAGGTAAATCCTCTCCCTTACCCCCGTGTACTTTAAATCATCTCTAGATTACTTATAATATGTAATACAATGTAAATCCTGTGCAAAAAGTTGTATAGAGAATAATGACAAGAAAATATGTCTGTACATATTCAGTACAGACACAATTCTTTTCTTGAAAATTTTTGATCCATGGTTGCTTGAATCCATGTATAAACCCACAAATACAGAGGACTGATTGCCTGTAGTATGTTCTCTATGAAGTAAGTAAGACTCTATGTCTTATGAGTGACAAGGCAGAATGATTTCTTCTAATTAGGGCTTGAAATATAAAGAAAATTATCTTCCACATTAGAGAAATATATTTTATTTAATCATGGGCAGTTTAGCAATTTGTGTTAAGGTACTTTTTTTTTTTTTCAAATGTGACTTTGCTGTGAAGCTGTACTCTTCACCTAAAGGAGAGAGTATCTCTCAAGCTTATATAGGGAAAGCAAAGCCTGTATACAAATATGAAAAATGTAACAGTGTTCTTAGCATGAAATGGCTTCTTTTTGGTGTTTAATTGATATTCTGGGAATTTTGCTTATAGCTTCCAGCTGCCATGAAAATGTGAGTTCTGTAGATAGGATTTACTGGCTCTGCTGATGACATCTTCTGTGCAAACAGATCAGGATATGACATTGTTATAGAGCTGATTGTTGCAAGAATTAGAATTATTTTTTACAGGGTTAGACTATAGAAATCATTAACTAGGGTACCAAGTAATTTCAGAACAAGACTGAGCTGCTGTTTGTTTTGATTATAGATTCTTTTGAGTTTACCTTCCTTGTCTAGTCTCTGCCGGTCATCTGTTCAGAGCCAAATGGAAATCCATTATGTTTATTTCTTTTGGTTTCAAGGTACAGACCAATACAACCACAAGATCACGTTCATCAGGTGGATACTCATGGACTGGAACCAGAAAACCATTTTAAGAAAATGTTCCAGGGTTAATGCAAAAGCTCAAAGTCTATCTTTCTCTGAGGATTCATTGTCTCTTTGGTCCTGCACCCAGGCCTTTGATAGCAAAGCCTAATCTAACCACTATGCCATACTGTCTCTACAGACATTAATAACCAATGGGATTAAAAGTTCAGTCAATTTTTCTGAACTTCAGACTTACAGAGAGAGAGACCTGAATACCTGTGATATCTCCTATTGCACGGCTTATAGGAGTCTCAAACTGAAGATGATTTCTTGATCTCCCCTATCCCTGAACTTGTGGGAACTAACACCATTTGTATTCTTGATAACTCCCTCTCCCTCAATCTCCTATATTCATGTCACCACCAAATGATCCTTATTATTTTACCTTCAGACTGTGTATCAAATCTACCCTTGTTTTTCCACATTCACTCTCATCATTTTTAATGCAAGCCACCATCCAGTCTGGCCTGAAATACTGCAATAGTTTATTGTCTGCCACATTAGTCCCCTCCAATCCATTCTCCATGCTGTAGCCTAAGAGATCTTAAAAAATCAAACCTGACTGTACCACACCTAACTTGTATCCCTTCAAATCTTTTCTCTCGCTCTTAAGATAAAGTCCAAATTTTCAACAAAGTCATGAATGCTGTGGCCTCCATGCCTTTCCCTCCCCCCTGCTCATTCTGTTCCAGCCACAAAGCCCCCTTTTCCTCCGCCACACAGAGCAGTGTCCCGCGTCAAGCCCCCTCTCGTACTTTTCTTCTCCCTGTATCACTCCCTAGTTCCTATGTGATCCACTCTTACTCCCTTTCCCGGAAACCTGTATTTTCCCTGCATAGTATCGTGTCATGAGGACAAGAATTTCATTTTGTTCATCTGTAGCCATAGCCCAATGCCTGGTATAGGTGCTTAAAGAGTTGAATAAATGAGAGAGAAACATAAAGAGAAGGTGGTAAGAAATTTGAGATCTTTAGCTTCAAATGTAAGGAGATTTTGTGAGGCACACCAATTGTTTCTCTAAAGACTAAATGGGGAAAAGTGATTAAATTTAAACGAGTAATTTACACATAAAGGACTTAGCCAACAGAGACATGAGAAAAATCTGTCAAAGATTTGACTAAGACATTCCCCTGGATATCTGTATTAATGCTGCCTTGGAACATCTTGGAAGCCAATGATTATAGAAAAACATATGGTGATGACAAAGTCTTGTGCATTCATTATAATGTCACATGGTTATATATGAGACAACTTTCAAAAATTCATTGACATTTTTATCTGGTTGAATCCCTGAGGTGGCTGCTTCCCAAATCCTTGGGTCCTAATATGGCTGTCACGACCCTCCTTGCTTAAGGTAAAGAGAGTACCCCGGAACTAGGTGTACTCCTATTAATGGTGGAGATCCCATCACAGATTCCTTGCTGTCTTTGACCCAAATGAACTAGGCTGGGTGATTTGCGAGCCCCAAGAATTCACAGACCCTAGGAATTACTCCATTGCAGAAAGCCACCATTACTGGGAAGTGCATAAACAAGCTTCCACTCCTTTCCTTAATTAAAAGTAATCCTTATTACATTTCATCTCCTCACCTGCTTCCTGATACGGTGGAGTCTGACCTGTCTTGGGTAAAAGAGAGGTTCTGATTCCTACCATGCTTTGTTGTCTAAAATCAAGGGCAGGGACCAGTCAAAAAGGTTCTAGAGGCTCCATACTGTGCCAGGTATTAGCATCTGGTTGCTGAGTTGCTTGGCAGGCTGAATGGAGGGACATGGGTCAGGACAGAAAGGACTGTCATTTGTCTCTGTGAAGTGGCTATTTAACAATCTGTACAGAAGTGTTTTTAGCTTTTGACAAGTAGCAGATAATGTTATAAGCAAAATATCAGTTCTGACACAGACTATTCCTTGTACTTGTGTGCTCTACCACACGTTTTATTGGCAAAACTATTGCTGTTGTTTGTTTATGAAATTTTATTTTTAATATTTTGAATTTTTTATTGAATTTTATCATTTTCTAAATATTATCCTTGAGATCAGTGGTTCTCAAAGTGTGGTCCCTAGGCCAGCAGCATCCACATCACCTTGGAACTTGCTAGAGGTGCAGATTTTCAGTCGCCACCCAGAAGTATTGGGGTGGGGACCGGAAATCTTTCTTTCAAGAAGCCCTCTGGTTATTCTCATGCATCCTCATGTTTAGAGTCACTACATTTGATCATCAATTCACTCCACGTGTGCGGCAGAATACAGTCACTTCTGACCACTTCAGAGCAGCTTGGCATAGGACCTGTGCTAATGCAGGCAGGTGTTTGTGAATGACGTAGCTGCTGAGCCATCAGAGGGCTCCATCACCAGCTAAGCGACTTATTCTGGAGTATCTGCCTCTCAAAAGGCAACTCAAATGCAAATCTCAAAAAAATTACAAATGACTGTGTGTCCTAGACCTTCATAGTCACTGCTAATTGTCAAAATCATAAAATATAAACCTGTAAATGTCAGCAGTCTACTATATTTATTATAAAGTGTTAAATTTAAGATGGTGAAAATAGGTTTTAAAGGTTAAATAATTAACAGACTCTGTGATTATATTCATATAATACAATATTTATTATATTATGTATTCATATAATGTAATATTGATTTTTTTCAGTAAATATACTGATACTGATATATTTAAAGGGACTTTAGAACTCAGATTATTATTCTACCTGGGAAGGACATATCTATCTAAAAAAAATCAGGGTCATTATATTGTCCTCAAAAAGAGCCTGCTTGAAAAATTACACTGAGAAAGTAAAGATTAGATTCCAAATTCTTTTCAAGGGAAAAAGATACATACAGTTTTTCAGGTCACTTCTGAATTCAGTGAGACTTCAATCATCTTTCTATCCATAGGGGTTCCCAATTCAAATATCGCCACATGCAGCAAAGAAATGTTCTGAGTGTTTGGTACTGATTCTTACCCAAGCTCCAATTTTGTTTTGAAATGTTTTTATTACATGTTTCTTTCTCTTCTTGAAAGGTATATTTTAATTATATTAAACCTGCTCTTTCATTTGTGGATAGAACTTATAGTTCAGCAATAAAAACAGAAAGTTCAAGGTTAGAGATATAAGCCTTTCATGGTGCACAGAAATACAAACATTGACAGAATACTGGACAAATATTCTGTCTCAAAGTATTAATCACAGTTCCAATTACACAATGGGTATGAAAACTTTTGAGTATTTACCTAAAGAGACTTTGTTCCTTTGTGTGATTTTCTCTGTAATTATCAGTATGTTCACGTTCATTGTGTTACATTTAGGTAGATTTCTATCACCAGGCCTTTATCCACACTTTGCCCTCTTATAAGGAACAGAATATGCTTCATTCTCCACTTTTGTATAGGTTCCATTATTGCTTATAACTCTAAATGTCCGATTCCAGTTCTGCCAGCAGCCATTGCTCCTGAGATCAGCCTCTGGTGTTTGTGGTGGGCTCTAAAATGTATTGTCTGCCCGGAGCTTCACCATCTCTAGGAAGTCACACCTTCCTCCTTTGGTGTGTTCGCTGCTACTGTCCTTCTGGCGCCTGGCCTACCTACCCCTGTGCTTGTGCAGATTGGACAAGGTGCAGGAGTGAAGTATGGCTTAGTTTTCCTCTCCAGGCCCTCACTGGAGACGGCCTGGAGGAAGAGGAACCTTTTGAATGCACCTGTCTAGAGAAAGTGCCTCCTTATAATTATCTGCTCCATGGAGAATGCCATCATATTATTTATTTGCACAAAGGAGTTGGCAGGGCCTTGCTCCCAAAGTAGCTTGTGTTCCCCCTGTCCATGGTCTAAAGGGGAGCTCATGTTTGAAGCAGGATAAATCAGAGAACTTTGTTTGATTCCAAATATGGGCAGAAAATATTTATTGAACACATTTCATGTATCAATCATTGTATTTGAGATTTTAAATTCTTTTTCTCACTCTCATCCCCATTTTTAGAGGTGGTAACTGAGGTTTGTTTTAATATTTGGCCTAAGATCTTTGAGCTAGACCATACAAAAGCAGGAATTTTGGGCTCTCAATTTGTATTCCTCACTATGTATTCCTAACTATGGTCTGGCTGCGGCATTTGTCACCTTGTTATCCCTGGACTAGTAACCCCTTAACTTCCCAGAACTGATTAAAGCTATATAGACTGAAGAGGAAGACCCCTTCCCTCCAACCTCCAAACAAGATTTTAAGATTGATTAACAGGAGATTTTCTAGTAAGATTGTAAAACTCATGTTTGAGTTAAAACTGGTACATTTACCCTAATGGTGGCTGCTCTTAACTCACTATTGAAGATAAAATGTGGCTTACTCATAGATTTATGGTTTTATTAGTGTACTGTTCAATAAAATCTTAGGTGCCTATACGTGCTAGGATTCAGTTTTATCTGTTTATCACGAGAGCAAAAGTGACTTAACCAAACAAATGTTTTTTCTCTTTCACATAAAAAGTTTGGTTTTAGGAATTCCAAGAATGGTCTGGTAGTTCTAGAAGGCTCTCAGGGAACTAAGACCTTCCTATTCTGGATGGGGTACATCTGCAGTTCAACAGGCCACCTCATGGTCCAAGATGGTTTGTTGAAGCCCTATCCATTATATCTGCATTCCAAGCCAGAGGAAAGAGGAAGTGCATAAAGGGGCCTTGCTCTCACTTTTGGGGAGACTCCATAAGTAACACATAAGTGAACACTTTTGCTTCCATTAGAATTTAGTCACATGACCACATCTACCTGTAAGGGAAACTGAGAAATACAGTCCTTTAGTTGGGTGGGAATGTGTTCAATTAAAATCAGCATCCTATAGTTCACCCATGTAAAAAAAAAAACACTTGTACCCCCTTAATATTTTGGGGAAAATGGCATTCTTATAAATAAAGGACAGAATAGATAATAGGAGAAACCTGGCAGGCTCTGCCCAATGTTTCTCTGTCAGGAGCTTACCTGAGCTGGGAGAGGAAGCTAAGCTGCCAGGACTTGGGGGTAGCTGATTAAAGCTCAAGCCAAAAATGGAAGAGGCAAACCTATAATCACTAACACGGTATAAACAAGAGACTAAAACAGGAGAAAGTGCCGACTCTCCTTTTCCATTTGCCTCTATGGAATGGCACACTCCTCGAAGGTCAGATGGGTCAGTGTAGACATGTGAGGGTCATTTCACTGTTGAGAGAGCCCTGAACAAAAGGCTCCAGCAGTATTGTGGACTTTGAAGTCAAGGAGGATCGGGAAGGACTAGGAGGAGAAAGGAATGTGGTACTGAGTCCAAGTAGGGAAGATGTCTTCAAGGATTCCCCTCCACTCCAGTAAGAAGACTTCAGTAGAGCCACCTGCTGAGAACCTCTACCCAAGGCCTCCAATAAAGAGACCTGGGCATGAGGCCTTTGGGCTGGCAATGTAAATATATGATGAGCATGACCAGCCAGAGGGGCCCTGTCCTTGGCTGCAACTCCCCTGGGAGACTACCCTGCCCTGGCAGCACACCAAGTCCAGGATGGGGAGGGCAGCTTTGCCCTCAAAGTCCTGCCAGGCAAAGCCTCTGTAATTGCCTGCTGTCAGGCCTGAAAAATCACACTTAGGGTTTTAAGTATGTGAGTGACTCCTCAATAACCTGTGTTTTCTTACAGCTTCCTCCACCTCTTTAATATTCAGCCATGTGTACTGAGAGCTGCACTCTAATGTATAAACTCTTAATGAGTTTTCTTCTTAATTAATTTTTTACCTTATTTTATTTGCCCATTAGGAAATATCACCCTTTCAGTAAGGGAGGATGTCCTTTTTGTCGGTGTCACCAAAACTTCACTTTTTTTTGGATCTTGTTGGTTTCTGTACTTTAGTTATATTTTGAGTCTTTACCCTAATATTTTGTGAGAATAAACTAAAACTGAACCTGCCATGTTGCACTGTCTAACACAGAAATTTTCCTTTATTCTCTCTTTCCAAAGGCAAGCCCTTTCCAGCATCCTTTGTTGGAGGTAGGCACCCCTTTCTATAGTGTGGGGCACGTGGTATGTGCTCCAAAAAATAATTGTTCACTTAAATAAAAAGAGTGCCATTTGTAAACAAAAAGAACCTGAAATTCCAGAAGAAAGATATATAAAATACTAAGCTATAAGAAAATGTGTCATTAACAGTGCTGTGATTCAGGGATCCAGAAAGTGAATGAGAACATTCTTCAGGACCCTGGTAGAGGTGAAGCACTGGCATTGGTCAAAGGGAGGAGACAAAGGTATAGTCGTCATTGTCCGTTGTCCTTTTTCCCTTTTGTACACAGAGGGTGAAGTTACAGAAACAAAACCAACATGGGTGGATATTTGGATATGAGGAGCAAGGGGAAGAAGGAAAAGATGAAATCTACTATGGTCTGAAAGTGTGTCCTCCCTTCCTCTCAAATTTGAGTGTTGAACTCCCAATTCCCAGTGCTGGTATTGAGAGGTGGGGCTTTGGGAGGTGATTAGGTCATGAGGGTGGAGTTCTCAAGAATGAAATTGGTGCCTTTATAAAAGAGGCCCACGAGAAACCCCTCACCCCTTCCACCATATGAGAACACATACATTCTCTGAGCCAGACACTGTCTCTGAGCCAGAAAAACAGCCTCCACCAAACACTGAATCTGCCTTTGTCTTAGACTTTCCAGCCTCCACAACTGGGAGAAATAAATTTCTGTGGCTTATAAGCCACCCACTTCATGGTATGTTGGTATAGCAGCCCAAGTGGACCAAGACAAAGCATTTTAAGCCTGGCCTAGAAGATGTTGATCCAGCTAATGTTGACTTTTGACTTGGCTGCCAATCATTGACCCCAAAATGAAGGAATTTGTTTGTGGAATGGAGTTATAGATTGTGACACTGGTATTGAGTGTGCTAGATTTTTGGTAAAAGTGTGGTGTAGTGAAAATATACAGCAAACAGTTTGAAATATGTGTTAAAATTAAGAAGAGAGCAGAGATCTAGAGATACTGATTTGGACGATCATTCCATGAATGCTTATCATTACATTGGTAAACACACATATACACACAATAAAACAGCAACCATAACAAAAACAAAAATAGATAAAATCACTGAGGAGGAAATATACAAATGTGGATTAGTCTAACCTCCACATTGAAAAGCAAAACAATACATATTTAATAATGATAGAACATATCATAGAGATGCTATTTCATAAGAATTTCGGTATATGCCGGGCACGGTGGCTCACACCTATAATCCTAGCACTCTGGGAGGCCAAGATTGGAGGATCACTTGAGGTCAAGAGTTCAAGACCAGCCTTAGCAAAAGTGAGACCCCATCTCTACTAAAAACAGATAAATTAGCCAGATGTGGTGGTACATGCCTACTCTGGAGGCTGAGGCAGGAGGATTGCTTAAGCCCAAGAGTTGGAGGTTGCTGTGAGCTAGGCTAACACCATGGCACTCTAGCCTGGGCAACAGAGTGAGACTCTGTCTCCAAAAAAAAAAAAAAAAGAATTTCAGTATAATACTTAGTCTACAAAGCAAGTCACTTAGATTAAGACTTATAAATATGCTTTTGTTTTTGTCTTTTGTCCATGTGAAAATTTGACTTAATATTACATCCTAAACAGGAGTCAATTTCCAGAGCAAGGGCAATATAGTTTAGAAAAGGTAACATCTTATTTGGGTGTAATCACAACCAGGTGGAGAGGAGTCCAGGCAAGGGGATATGTTCAGGACTGACTGTGTCTCACTTTCTTGTAAAAGAGAGTATTTTGCACTGGGGAACACATGGGGTCCACTGATTTAAAAGGGCAATAATAGAATTGAAAAGAAAAACATTGTATTTCTTTGTAAAAGAATGTATCTTCCCTTGACCATTCAATTGCTTAAGAGTAAGCATACTGTTACGTATTTCTTTCAATAAAATATTTTGTTGCATAGAAGGTGTTTCAATCTCTTACTTGTATGTTAACTAGTGACAGATTCAGCTCATATCAGTCCAAGTCATTGTGTCCCTAGGAAGCATTATCTTCTGCCCCTGGGTACACACCAAGATTATGCTGTTATCTTAATGCTGAACTACTGTATCTAGGGGGGTCAAAAGAATTTATCACTCAAGTCATCTACATGTGATCCCTGCCCTCCATGAAATTATAAGCTTTGGCCACTCTGATTCTAGGAACAATGCATGTGGTTTTATTTTTCTGTCTTTGGAATTTGGGTTCCTTCCTGTATGTCACAGGGAGGATTTATGTTTATATGTTGTATATTGCTATATCTTGAGTTTAAAACTCTTTTTGTTTATCTTCTCTTTCTCGTCAACTTATAAGTTAGGGTTTTCATCAGAAGGGCCACTGAATTATACAACCTAGAGAATTCACTTGCTTTCTCTATGCAGACTCCCTTTCCCATCTTCCAGAGAAAAATTGCTAGATTGTACTTAAGATATAATCACCTTCCTAGAAATGGAGGGAGTAGCAAGACTGGTGACAGAAAGTCTCTTTTTTTTATACTCTCTCTTCTAACTTCTCTTCAACTCTAGGATGCCCTTTTAGGCAGCGGATCCCAATCATTCATCAATATCTCTTCTCAGGGTTGGATCCCATCAGTATCATGCCAATGTTCATTTAATTTGAGAAATAAACTCTTCTAAGGCTATTTACATTTTTAAGTATTTGGAAGTAATCACAACCAGGTGGAGAGGAGTGTAGGCATTTTACTTTGTCTTCAAAAGAATATGAAAAGTGTGACTTCTCTATGGCAACTTCTACTTTATTTCAAGATCATATGCCCCAAAATTTTGGCTTCATGATAGTATCATAAACTTATGTTTTGGGTAAAAGAGAAGGGAGACAGAACTGCCAACGGGACAGTTTAGGTCTCTCCTTCCTCCCCACCTTGTGAAAAAAAAATTGAGAACCTTAAATGTTCCTTCTCTGATTTTCTCAAATAACATCTGTTTCTGAGAAATGAATAATATTTCCAGCAACAGAGACTTCAAGCTGTCTGTTGGCAACTTTTGAATGATAAACCATAACAGAGATCCATGTATACAAAGCCTCCTGTCTTATAATTATTAGAATTATGAAGGAGGCAATTCATCTATATCAGGATAGATGGATTTATTTTTATAATAAATAATACTTGACTACTTTATGTAGCAAACAATGTTAAACCCCCACTTCATAAAATACACTAAATAAGTGCCAAATTATAATACTAAATCATAAATGATATAACATATCATATATTATATATATAATGTTGAGTAATAAGAGAATAAGAAGAAAATACAATAACATAGAAAAAGAGTTTTCTAAGTTGAAGGGCAAAGAAAGAAAGCATAAAGGAAAATATATATATATTTGAATAAAAATTAATGTCTTCTATATATGATCAAGTTAGACAAAAATGGGAAAACTTGGGCACATGTATTATACAATAGAGTTAATATCTATAATGCATAAAGAATTCTTACAGTGTAATAATAAAAGGATGAATGTTCCTATAGAAAAATAAGCCAAAGATATGAATAGAAGGCATTCACAGAACTAATAAATGTAAAAAGTAACAAGACCAACTTCACTAGTATTCAGAGAAATACATATTAAAAGAGCCAAATTGCAATTTTTTACCCATCAAATTGGCAAGTCCTTTCTTTCATCTGGTGCTTAAACAAAGAAAAAATGATCTGTTTCAACCCAGTAGGAAAAACTAGTTGTGTGTGGACTTCTAGAAAGATGACATGTTGATTTCCTTCAACGTATTCCTTCCAAAAGGAATTTTTAAGGGCAGATTTATCTATTTTTAATGAAACTTTCCAAACATAAAAAAATAGACTAATACTAAGCCCCCAAGTACCCATCAACTAGATTCAACATTTATCAAGATTCTAAAGCAATTTTTATAAAAAAGTTTTTTTTGGCTTTATGATCTAATCTTGGATATGATACAAGTATATGGTATATATGAAAAGACTTGTATGATATGGTACAAATCAAATGATACAGCCTTGCACTTCAACTTCTAACATAGTATCCTAAGACAATAATCTAGGATTTGAGTAATGATCGGTGTCCAGATGTTAAGAACAACATTACAAAATAGCATACAATTTTACTTTTTCAAAGTAAATATTTATACTATTTATGAAATCAGGCAGAAAATAATTACTGTGCTTGAAAAGGAATTGGGACTCCATCCAAATCAGTAGACTCCAAAAGCCCTGCTCTTTTTGCAAGTTCTCCTACTAACAGGTATGAAGCTACAGAAGGGCCCAGGCACAGGGCTCAGTGATTTCATACTTACGTTTGCACCCTTATAAAAACTCTGAGATTGGTACTATGGTTATCCCTATTTCCCAGATGAGGATGAGTAAATGACTCACCATGGACATGTTGAGGTCACCTTAGGATCTAGGCATCCAGGCTCCAGAGCTACCACGTTTAAGCACAAGAACAATTACTTCTAGACTAAAATAAGAAAATGGAACCACTTAAAAATGGATAAAGGATGAATCCAGAATGATGAATTAATTTACTTTGTGTTGTTTTTCTCAGAAAGATATTTATTTTTCTTTTTAATTTGACTTTAGTATTGTTTTAGGAAAGCACATGTCCCAGATACATTTGCAAAGAGCCTGATATGTAAAAAAAAAAAAAAAATGACATTTCAGCTCTTGGGTAAAACTGAACTTTCCTATAGGACTTTTTTTTTTTGTTGTTGCTGCTTACATATTTTTATAATAAAATAAAATATAGTTACAAAAATAATCCCCCAAAATTTATGCCTTAAAAATTATTTCATACCCACTATTTTGTAACTACCTCCAGGCAAAGAAGTAGAATTTTGCCAGCCACCCCAATGTCCCTTCCATGTGCTCTTTCTCAGTAATTCTTCTCCCATAAGTAACCATTATCCTATCTTTATAGTAATCATTTTTAATAGATTTTTATCACCCAAATGTGCATTTCTAGGCACTTCAGTTTAGTCTTGTCTATTTACTTTAATATGATACATCTTTTAAGTCTCTCTTAATCTGCAGGTTCTCTCTCCATTCTTCTTTTCTTACAATTTATCAGCATAATATTATTCTTAAAATCATCCTTTATAGGTGATGACAGGCTTTGCCTGTAAATAAATTCAGCTGTTGAACATGAGTGGTTATTCTGTGTTCAAAGATGCATGAATCAAATCACCCTTTAAACTTCCACAAATAACTCTCATTTTCAAATCCCATAATGTGAATATTCCTCAATATTTATTTATTTTAATGCTAATTTGGGGAGGGAAATTGTTTGGAAATTAAATTTAAAAATTCATTTTAAGAAATAAAAGGTGTTGAATAATTAAAGTGGGGCTATCTGTAGTCTTCAAATTGCAGGTAGCAGAAGCTCACTGAGGTTAGCTAAAGGACAAAGGGATATTTGTTACAATGACCCAAGACTGTTTGGGGGAATAAAAAGCTTCTACTGGGTGGGCCATCAGGAATGGAGTGCTCTAGGCCAGAGCATCACAAATTAATGTGCATGCAAAAGCATCTGAGGATTTTATGGAAATGTAGATTCTGATTCAGTAGACCTGGGGTTGGGCCAGAGATTGTGTACTTCTGATGACCTGGGGGGGGGGGCAGTCAGTACTCTTAGTACATGGAATACTATTAGCGTAGTGAGAGAACACTCATCACCTGTGGCCTGATGGGTGGTGTCCTATTTATTATTATGGATGTTCCCACTGTATTCATATGTCAGAAAGTAGGAGAAAATACATTTTGCATGCAAATAGGGTGGGAAGCACATAAAACAACAGATATTCATTGAAGTCCACCAAGATGGGAACCCTAAAGAAATTCTGTTTCTGATGAGCAGTGAGACATGAGCTGAAACAACAGCTAAGCATCTGGAGAAATGGCATCTGGAAATAATCAGGCTTCCCCTTCCAGCTCCATCTAACATCTTTCCAATATCCCTGTACACACCCTCATCCCTAAATCTGCTCTGCCATTCCATGAAATGAAGTTCATAACAATGATGAGAATCTGCCTTGAGGGAATGGATAAATCTATTCTATTGCTTCCTCTGTAAATGAAATTATCATTCTTAAATTTTGTAGATGAGGTAGAAAGTTAAAACCATAGAGCATGCTGGGCTGTCCTGGGTTTATTATTTAATCTTAACTGACTCCTAATTAAGCGTGTGTTGTTAAATGAAGTTAACACTCAGGTCTAGAAATTACCAAGCAGGTGTTTAAAAGACATCAGTAAGCATTTCTGCCATACTCTAATTAGTGTTCTAATACATTTTTACAGTGCAGTCATCATTATTTCTTCTTCATTAGTTGCTGATATATTGTATAATGCATCTTATAAAAATGTTCCTACTAAGTTTTGGAAAATGTGGCTACACATAGGAAAGAAATGTTACAAATGTGTATTCTTTTAAACATACCAATTACATATACAAGTATAAAACAGCTTGTAATCTAGGCTTAATATTTATTTGTATATGAGAAAATAAACTTGTAAATGTTTATATTTGTCCAATTCTCTTTCCTCTGTGTTGCAGAATGGTACTTCATATAGTTAGAAGGATGAGCCTTAGTTATTGCCATTGTTGTCAGGGAGCTACTTAGCAATTAAGCTGATATATTCACTGTCCCCCTACCTACCCCCTCAATCACCACACACATAGTTTGGCTGGACACTTTTAAATAGGTGGAAATCAGGTTACAGGTGAGTCAGAGGAAATGGAAGAAGGCAGAGGCCATCCTGTTATTTATCTAGGTTACAGGAGTTAGTTGGAGGCTGATTGTGTAAATTTGAGCCTCAGGTCCTTTATAGAACCTTCTGTCTAGTCACACCTCCTCTTTAACTTCTATACCCTTGAGTTACTTGGCTATGGCATTTGGGTCAGCTATGCCAACTTGGGAATAGCTCCTCTCTAAATAAAACAAAATCCACCATTCTCAAGGTGTACCCTTTAAAAAATCAGCAGATGGAGAGAAGAAGCTGTAATGAGCATCCTGCACAGGTATCTGGCTCTGAGGTTCGCAGGGTCTGTCCAATTCCATTCGTTATCCTGAGATAATCGATATTTCTGGTCTGGCACAACTTCACAGGCTCCCTGTCTAGTCCTCATGCCCAAGCTCCCAGCCTGTCTCCCTGTGGCATAAGCTGGAGGTATAAAAAGCAAAAATGAAAATAAAAAAGCAGCACCATTTAATGCACTATTATATTTTTACTAGATTATTTAAAAATTTTTGTGCCTTTCTTTTCTTTAAAAGGTATTCATTTTTCTGACTATAAAAATAATAAAAGGTCCTTGTAAATAGTTACAGAAAATTAAAAAGTAGAAAGAAAAATAAAAGGATGTGTAATATCAAAAAAGTCAACCATAATTAGATACCCTCTAGGACATGTATTCTAAAAAGGAGGGAGATATTGCACCCGAAAAGACAATGTCTTTAGAGAGAAATAAAATTTAAGTTAAAATTAATTAATTAACTAAAATAAATTTAATATAGGTTTTCTCTTGGTGTGGGGTTAATACTGAAAAAATGTTGAGAAACACTGCTCTAATAATGTTCGTTTGAGATTTGGAAGCCCAAATTGAAAATTCAGCAAATATTTGTTAGGCAATTGCCATGTTGGGGACAACGTACTGAGGACACAGGGAAGTCTGAAAGAGGACAGATCGTCTCCCTCTAAATTGGTTAGGGTGTTTTTATTTTTCCTTATTTAATTCCAATGAAAAAATTGTTAACAAATAAGTACATTTGTTATTGCACCTACTTTTAGAAGCCCAGTGATATGTCAGCTCCAGGTGAGGCAATTTCCATAGATCGGTCATGTCCCCAAGGGCCTGGGTTGTTCCATCTTTCTTTTCTTTCTTGATAGCTCATCATTCTAATTCTGTAAATCCTGTTCTGCAATACAGGTTAAGTAAATTGCAAAAACATGAAGAGTCACAAGTTTATTTATCATAGCCAAGAAAGATTAAACCTGTGAGTTTTGGCTTTTCTCGAGTGATCTCATGGTTGCTGCTGCCACCCAGGTATATCATACATAGTAGAGGTAGAAAACCTCCACCTTTTCTAGGGTCTCTTTCTTAGCAAAAAGACCACCTTTCCCCAAATCCCAGCAGCACTGCTCATGCTGTCTCAATCAGGAATGGGCTCACACACCTTTCACTAAGTCAATCGTTCAGAAAGAGAATGAGGTTTTTAGACTGGATTGAACAAAACATCTCTGGCAAGCTCTCTCTTTTTAACAGTTTTTAATTTTATGTCTACAGAGTTATTGAGTTGAATTGACAGATTTACACACAAAAAAAGTGAGAACTAACCAAATACATGCTATGATAACATGGTTTATACTTATCCTAAGACACAATAATCAACAGAAAATTACAAATATTTAAATGACTCAGCATGGAAAGTGTTTGAAACAAAGTAAAGTATACAATAATAGAATAAAAAGCAATAGAAAGATGTACACAAATCCTATATATTTTTTTTATTTTTTGGTTTGCTCTATTTGCAACCCATGAATGTGTTTTAATAAATGCTCAAACTCATAGTCTTAAGAATTGAATACATTATTCTTTTTGAATGCATTTTATTTCAAAATTGTATTTAGCTCATTTCAAAAAAGATTTTTGCAATAAAATTTTGACATAAAGATAAAATCAAGTGAAATAAAAGTAAAAAGAGAGCTCATTTAAAGGGAGAAGGAAATTAATTTTACTGGAAAACAGGGTTTAACAGGAGCTGAAATTTTATTTTTAAACTTTCTTGCAATTGGTTTTTAACAGCGTCTCTCAATGAAACCATAGATGTTCATGTGGGGAAAGATTATCCAAAATTAGTGCTGGGATTTCAAGGATGGTGAAGAGGGTTTAGTTTTTTAAGTAAATCTATTTACTATAGCATATATATGGTATATCATGCAAATTATATCACTACAGCTCAATTCATTTTTCCACAATGAGCCCACCCATGTAGACAGCACATAGACCATTCTCAGTGCCCTGACATCCCTCCCAACGGTAACTACTATCTAATATCTAACACCATAGATTAGCTTTGCTTTTTAAATTTTACATAAATAAAATTTTGTGTCATCTATTCCTTTGTTTCTGGCCTCTTTTGTTCAGTATCACGTTTATGAGAGTCTTCCGTGCTACAAGTTATTTAGCTTGTTTGTTCTCATTAGTGTATAGTATTACATTATATAAATGTAATATATAATAGTAATGTAAAAATGTTATTTATCCATTTCATGAAGTGGGGAATTTGGGTCATTTCTCATTTTTGCCTATTTTGAATAGTGCTGCTATGAATATTTTTCTACATATCTTTTGGTGTATATACGGACACATTTCAATTCAGTGTAACCCAATCGTAGGATTGCTGGGTAGAAGGAGATTCATATATTCATCTCTTGAAGATAGTGTCAAACAGTTTTCCCAAATGGCTGAATTAATTTAAAATCCAAACCATTGACAGTGACTGATTCAGTTTTTCTGTATCTTCACCAACACTTGGTATTGTCAGAATTCTTCATTTTAGCCATTAGTCTCTCATTGTGGTTTTAATTTGCATTTCTCTGATGACTAATAAAAGTTGAGTCTTTTTTCAGAGCTATGTAGACTATTTTAATATGCTTTTTCATTAAATGCTTGATCCAGTCTTAGATGGCAATGAATTTTCATCTCATATACTTAAAATATGGTTTGCTGCTATTTTATATTCTATTATTAAAAATATTTCTGAGGTTACACCAGAGTTCATTTGTAAAGGGTCTGTGATAGATTAGTGATTTCTGTCATGGCCACTCATTTGCAAACCTTTATGTGGATCTTATAAAGGAGAATGAAGAAAAGTGTAATAATTTTTTAAAAGCTTTCCATTGAGGGATGGTTTTAAGTTTTTAGAAAAGCATGTTTAGTTGATATTAAAGAAAATAGTAGAGATGATTTTAAAAATTGCTCTTATTGCTTATCCCTTAAAATGTGCCCAGTTAGTAGCCAGTAGAACTATGACTGGTCCTTCTCTGATGTATTACTAGAAATATGTTGGCATCAAAGAGTAGAATAGAAACCATGTCTTACTCATTTTTGTGCCAGTACCTAGTATAGCATCTCTCAAATTATAGGTCCTCAAATATTTTGTAATGAAATAAGATGCAGCAACAGGATATGGAATGTTAGTTATTTACTAGTTAGAGGCTTTTAAGTGACCAGAATCACTCTGCCAATATCTGTCAACTTGCTGACATGTAACCTTTAACATTAAGCTATTATCTTTTCAAAATACACAATTAATTTTAATTGAAGAAAACCAGGTAAGATTCATTAATCCAGGAAATATCAGTACACTAAATTCTGAAGAAGAATTTTTATTAAAAAAAAAATCTCCCTGTAATGATGGATTTCACATTGTAGTTGTGAAGACAAATACCCAACAGTTACCTAAAATATAGATTGTCCAATAAGAAATTTTTTTTTAACCTCAGCAAAGTTGCCTTCTCTCTTCAATATTTCAGCTAAACCTCTTTATTTCCTTGGATATCTAGACAGTCTGGAATCAGTCTCTTGTCCTCTCTCTCCTTTAAACCCCATATTTAAATAGCCACTGGAAATTTCTTGGAAATTTATTTCAAAGCTGTCCACTGTCCTTGGAACCTCTGCTTTAGATCAAAGCTTTTTTCTACCTCACATAGATTTACACATGTTCCTTACTTTTTATTACAGTCACTGCATTGTCCCTACTCCGGTGTGGTTTCCATAGCATTGTTAAGAACAGTATTATATTATTAGAAGAAATCTAGTGATGCTTATGTGGTACATAGGCTGGGATGGAGGGACCCAGGCCTTAGACATGGTGGGTGATGATATCGTACGTCTCTGTTTATTCTGATGCGTGATGCTGCTGGGAATCCGTTTCACTCAGTGTACAATCCATTTCATTCTTTTTGGCTGTTGAAGCTCTACATGATCTGCCCACTGTCTCGAACTCTCTCATCTTCTACTACTCTCTTTACACTCTCAATACCATCTGTACTGGCTTTCTTGCCAGCCCTTTAGCAAGCCAATTATGGTTCTACTGTTGTTCTTTACATGTCCTGTGATACTGACATGGCTCACTCCTTTATTATCTTCCAGTCTCTGTTGTAATGTCACCTTATCAAAAAGGTCTTCTTGGATGACCCTGTATTAAATAATGCTCACTCCCCCTAAGCTCCTTACATTCCATTCACTTTATCCTTAGCTGTTATCAGCACCTGGCATAATACATCTATTGTTTATTTTCTCCTCTTTTCTATTAGAATGCAAGTTCTATGAGGGCAGTGCTTGCTGTGCTCTGTACACTGCTACATTCCTAGCACCTGTAAAAGGACCTGTATAGTTGTTCAATACATGTTATCGGTGACAATACATGTTATCAGGTGAATGAACTGAAGAACTGATTGGGCACTGATGGTAAAGATGTTCTCGGAGACACTCATTATGGTGTTGATTGCATGTTGTTGAGGAGATGAGAGGACGAATGAATTGGCTAAATTCTCATATTTTAACTAGATACTTGATAGTGTCTACATTAATAAATCTAGGAGTATCTATGCAAGTATACCATTTAGGATTTGGAAGTAATCATTAAAAGACCTAAGGTTAAAATGATCAAATGCAGTTGATTCTGTGTAGTTGGGGGATAGGTGGGGAATGGAGAAGAACTGGACATGACTGCTTCGTTTTTAGAATTCTGATTTTTTACAATATGAGTTGTTTTTAATTTCTTTTTTTCTTTTTATTTTAGCATATTATGTGGGTACAAATGTTTAGGTTCCGTATATTGCCCATGCCCCACCCGAGTCAGAGCTTCAAGCGTGTCCATCCCCCAGACGGTGCGTATCACACTCATTATGTATGTATATACACATCCCTCCTCCCCCCTCCCATCTGCCCAACACCCGATGAATGTTATTCCTGTATGTGCACTTAGGTGTTGATCAGTTAAAGCCAAATTCATGGTGAGTACATGTGGTGCTTGTTTTTCCATTCTTGGGATACTTCACTTAGTGGAATTGGTTTCAGCTCTATCCAGGATAATACAAGAGGTGCTATATCACCATAGTTTTTTGTGGTTGAATAGTACTCCATGATATACATATACCACATTTTATTAATCCACTCATGTATTGATAGGCACTTGAGTTGTTTCCACATCTTTGCAATTGTGAATTGTGCTGCTATGAACATTGGAGTGCAGATCTCTTTGTTATAGAATGTCTTTTGTTCTTTTAGGTAGATGCCCAGTAATGGGATTGTTGGATCAAATGGTATATCTAATTGTATCTGTTTAAGGTATCTCCATATTGCTTTCCACAGAGGTTGTACTAGTTTGCAGACCCACCAGCAGTGTATGAGTGTTCCTATCTCTCTGCATCCATGCCAACATGTTTTGTTTTGGGACCTTTTGACAAAGGTCATTATCACTGGGGATAAGTGGTATCTCATTGTGGTTTTGATTTGCATTTCCCTGATGATTAGAGATGTTGAGTATTTTTTCGTATGTTTGTTGGCTGTTAGTCTATCTTCTTTTGAAAAGTTTCTGTTCATGTCCTTTGCCCACTTTTTGATAGGGTTGTTTGACTTTTTCTTGCTGATTTTCCTGAATTCTAAATAGATTCTAGTTATCAGCCCTTTATCAGATGTGTAACATGCAAATATTTTCTCCCATTCTGTAGGTTGTCTGTTTGCTCTCGTGATAATTTCCTTGGCTGTGCAGAAGCTTTTTAATTTGATCAGGTCCCATTTATTTATTTTTGTTGTTGCTGTGATTATGAGTTTTGACATTGCTTTTAGTTTAAGATTCCCAAGATTCAAATATGTACCTTTTTTCCTTTTATTAGCAACATGACCCACTTGCAATACTTCTCATATAAAAAATATGAGAAAGGCAAAGACTTTATTTGAAATATCTAAGAGACTCTACATTGCAAAGGGAGAGTATAAAATCTTTTAAGGAAACAAAGAATAATTGATGTAACTGAGTATCTGTCATACTAACTATCACCAAATGGACTAAGAAAGGGAAGAAATGAAAACAGAAATTCAGGCTAAATTGATGAAGTAATTATGCATTATCCACTGTAAGACTTTGGCATTGAAGTTGAGTGTCTGGCATAGATCCATCTAATTCAGTTTCTGAATCCCTTCCTTTGTAAGCTGCCACAATAATGCCTATAAAGCAAGTTACAAGGATAACTTGTAAATATTCCTAATTATTTAAGATTATCCTAATTATTTAAGATGATCCCAAGACATAATCTTGTTAATGTGCATAAACACTTTGGAAACCAGTAGGTATGGTGAAAAAAAAACAGTTGCATAGAGATATAAAATGAGATTCACGAAATCCAAAACTTGAAGACAGGGTCTAGTCTTAGTACCAATGGTGCTGAAGATAATAAAGCAATTTAATAGATGAGCCATGACAATATATTTCATGAAATTGTTTCGAATGGATCTCTGGATTTGACAACTTGTTAAAAATAGGCTGGGGAACAATAGAGCTAGTATTTGGTCTTGAGGCACCTCATTCCAGAAAGCTAAGGTCAGTAAGTACAAGCATGACACCACATAGAAATGTCACTCAGTGAAAACTAGATCTGAAATAGCCATTTATTTTGACATATATTGGAAACTAAAGAGTAACACTTGTTTGTTCAGTGTGCAACACATTATTGAATGATGTCAAACAGTATAATATCAGAGTCAATGCCAGGAAATCTCTTGACAGACTTTTGATTATGAGGGAAGGAAATCAAGTACATTTATGGTATGTAGCATATCTTTTTTAAAAAAAGAGTCAAGTTGACCTGAAACTAAAGTAATATTATACAGTGGGCAGTAGAACAAACAGTACAAAATAATTACTATGGAATATTGAGAATTAGCTCTCATAATAATGAAAGTTTGGGATAAAGATTTATCTTGTTGGATATGCAAAACTATGTTTTCTTACCCCTACTATCTCTCCAAATGAAATAAATGTTGAAGATTTCTTAATGGGAGCATTGTGTCATATAGCCAGAGGAAACCAAAATGGAAAGGCAGTCTCATATAGTTGATAATAGTTTAATGCGTGGACATTACTTCTGAGTTGATGTATCGGTCATCCCATATACCATTAGTCGTGTGTGAGTTTCAATTTGTGCTTATCTGGAATGTTGTTGTCTCTATGAAGTAAGCTGATTGACCTATTTATCAACTAAGTGCAGAAAAGCTATTGTGCTTTATGACCTCTGCAGTTATGTCCATCCATGTTAATGAACCATGAAGGAGGATTTAAAAACCCATTAAAACAGCAGTGCACTGCATACCTGAATGACAAGGCCTATTCTGTAACAAATGGCCACGACTTCAAATATTGAAAATCCCTTTGTAGTATACAGGCCAAAACAGCTTCAGGATATATTTTAGCTGTTGTAAACAACCAAGTTAATATTTAAAGCTCATTATTTTATGAATTACTCTTACCCAATATTTAGAACTGTATGATTACTGAGCTATAGATGGTTCAAGCCTAAGCATTTTACAAAATTAAAAATCAGTGAGTGGGAGTGACTTAATAAAGAAAGGGGGGGACATACCCCTGCCATATCTCTCTTGGGGTGTAGTGAAAGTTACCCCATATCATGCTGTCTCTATGTTCTTTACTCGTTTTCTCTTGGGTGTCAGATAAAGCTAGGATTCCCAACCCTCTCATTATCCCTTTGCACTCTTGGACTCTACATCTGAGCTTTCCTTCTGCCATTAGATATTCTATTATGACTTCAGGTTCTTCAATGAAACACATAGGGGCAGAGAGTGTAGCAAGGAAGGAAGATCTGTACGGAGTTCCTAGCCAGAGTATTCTCTGTCTTGTATGAAAGTTTTAGCAGGGTATAAATAACCCATAACTCTGCTGCTTGCATGGGGAGAGGCTCCCCTGACATGTTTATTGCTTCTCTCAACCTAATGGACAAATTTATTTGTTGGTAACTTTTGTATTCATTAGTACAAAAGAGGCATGTGTTCACATTGAACAATTCAGAAAAGCATAAAAATGCAAAAACAAGCAAATAATTTTGTTTGAGTTCATTTTTCCAGATACTAATCACCCACCTCTAATCCCTGGAGTTGGCGCTGACACTCACATTCCTAATTTGTAACCTGGTCCGCTTGGTCACCATTTATTGAACCAGCATTGATATGTGACTCAACAGCCTTTGCAAAGAAATTCCAAGAATCCCTTTATTCGAGATAACCAAAAATCTCTCTGTGTATATGTATTAAAATAGGATTATAGGGTCATATTATATATAATATTTAGTGTTCTGCTTTATTTGTTTTATAGATTGGGAACATTTTTCATGTTATTATATATTCCTGTATGAAAATATTTTAATGGCTTTAAAGTATTCCATTGTATAATTAAGTAATAATTGACTTATTCAATTTTTCTTTGGACATTTAGTTGCTTTTTAACTTTTTACTATTTTAAATTACATTGAAATAGACACGCTTAGAATGATTTGATCACAATCAACCATTCAGGCAATATTCCTAGAATTAATCTTGATGAACCAAACGTTCATGAGAACGTTTAAATCTTTTGTAGCATGCTGCCAAATTCCCTTAGAAAAGTTGTACAAATTTATAATCCCAACAGCACTGTTTTTTTCAAGAGAGAAGGGACCTGATATAAGAGAAATCAGGGCCGGGCGCGGTGGCTCACGCCTGTAATCCTAGCACTCTGGGAGGCCGAAGTGGGCGGATCGTTTGAGCTCAGGAGTTCGAGACCAGCCTGAGCAAGAGCAAGACCCCATCTCTACTAAAAATAGAAAGACATTATATGGACAGCTAAAAATATATATACAAAAAATTAGCCGGGCATGGTGGTGCATGCCTGTAGTCCCAGCTACTCGGGAGGCTGAGACAGGAGGATCCCTTGAGCTCAGGAGTTTGAGGTTGCTGTGAGCGAGGCTGATGCCACGGCACTCACTCTAGCCTGGGCAACAAAGTGAGACTCTGTCTCAAAAAAAAAAAAAAAAAAAAAGAGAAATCAGTAATAAATTGACCTCTAACTATGTGAAAGTGTTTCAACATGAGTTTACAGATTTAAAAAACCCATTAACAAAATTATGATAATATAAATGTAACCAAAAGATATCTACAGATAGAACAAGAGGTGGCAGTAGAAAACAGATGTCGATTTAATTCAGAGAGACTCAGAGTTGACTCCCAGCTCAGCAAATTAACTCTATACTTAGGTCACTTAACTTGATAATAGGGTTAATTATGCCTACCTGAAAAAGTTATGGAGATTAAATGTATCCCACACTCAAAGTTCAATTTTAGAAGGTGGTACTTTTGGATATTTTATCAACAGATATTTTATTTTGATAGGTATCTAAATCTTCTATAATAATTCCTGTGTCTTAGAACTCTACTGACTACTTAAATTCTAGTTTTATTTCATCATTCCTACATTTAATTATACATAATGATTTTGCTAAAGATAAAGAGTTAAGTGACTTAATAGAAACTCTCTCTCCAGAGAATCACTAAGACTTTAATGGAAATGACACCTTCGGTTAGCTAGTTAGGGTTTGGTCTTAAGCGAAGACCTTTTGTGCATTTAATCTCTGAGCAGTGTCAAGCATCATTTACTGAGCATTCACTCTATTAAAATTATATTAGTTATGAGGCTTATGTGCAAGTGACTGGCTTGGCTTTGAAGCCTTAGTCACTTTATTACATACTAGTTTTGTTGTTCATATGTGTATATTTTTCCCAAAAAAAATCTTTGCTGAATTTCAGTGATTTTTTTTCCACTAGTAACAAAATATTACAATAACTCCTGAATATACAACCTCAAAGGTTTGCATCTAAGGTAGCACGAATAAAAGTATTTCTTAGAAGTTTCAGGAAGGTGTTATATATTAGGTTACATGGGTATCCCTTGGCCATTGTGAAGGCTAAGAAAATGTGATGCTCTGATTGGTTTAGGCCAAAACCACATGATCTACTCTTGAGCTGAGTGAGGAAGAAGTTGATTCCACAGAGAAAAATCTAGGTACATTTATTAGAAGAAAATTGTATTAATGCTGAAAGGGAAAACCAGCAAATGTCTACCACGTCTTAGTATTAATACATGGCTCCTTGGTACTTATGCCAGATACCTGAGAACTTTTCCACATACCTGATTTTCTCTCCCCACTCATAGAATAACTCAAGTCCTACTTACCCTATCTCTGAAATTTTTCTATAATCTGTTCTACAATCTATAAATGTGAATATAACCATGTCTTGTTTTGACTACTGCCATAGAATAGTCTCCTACTCCATTTCTCTGTAACAACTTTGACTGCCATCCTGCCAATTTTCCACACTGAAGACAGAGCTGTGTTTTTACAAAGCATATCTGAGCTGGTCATTTCTCCATTTACTTTAGAATCCTTCTAATTCTTCCTATTACTCCTAAAACACAATCCCAAATTATAGCCTAAAAAGTCTTATACGGTATGATTCCTCCCTGTCTTTCCAGATTTTCACTTGTTGATTCTGTTTCATTCAGTCTGGTCTTTTCTGTTCCTGTGACACATCTCACAGCCTTAACATTGTAGTAAGAAGGTATTTTATATTCTTATTGTGTCATTTTATTGAATCTTCAGAACACTTATGCTTTTTTCTGCCCATTTTCAGATTAAGAAAGTGAGGCAGACTAGTGTAGTTAATAAATAGGCAGAGAGGTCAAGATTCGAACCCAGGCAATCAACCCCTGAGCTTACAATCTTAACCATTCTACTGCCTCCGATTTACCAGGTAATAACTATTGTATAGTAGTCCCAAAATAGTTATAATAGATAGGGGAGTATCTATTTTGCTCTCTGTTTAATTACCAGTGTCTAGCATAATTCTAGAAGCATAGCAGCTACTTAATGCATATTTGTTAATAAATAATGGATTGCTATATTTCTGAGTTGTGCTGCTGAACTTCCTGTTTGAATGGAGTATATTCAGTCAAAACAGAAATTGGTCAGTAAAACAGGGAGTGTTGTCTAAGAGCCCTCGGTGAAAACATTTGAGAATTCTCAGCCAGCTGCTTCTGGCCATCCTGACCCTGAACCAACTTCTCATTCTCTCCTCCCTTAAGCAATTCAGTCTGCTGGGTGGAGAACAGAGGCAGATGACTACCTTGAAACAGGGCTTCCCAAATGTTTATCACCTAAGATACTTTTTAATTATTTTGTTATTACTTACTATACTCATATGATAGTCCCTTATCCTCAAGGTTTTTTATGTGTGTTTTGAAGTGCAATTAAAGCTTAATCATTTTCCAAAGTTGCATTAACCAGTAAAAAGTAGTACCCCAGGGTTGTTGATCGGGATGAAATAAAAATTATCCCCATGCAGAGCCAGGTCATTCCATCTAAAAGAAAAGAAATCCAATAATGAAAATAATAGAAATTTCAAGCACTTATTTTAAATCAGGTACTACTCTAAGCATTTCACATGCATCATTTCATTTAATTATCATAGCAACAATAGCATAGGCATTATTATCTCTATTTTGAAGAAGAGATAATTAAGTCTTCAGGAGGCTGAATGACTTGAACGTCATATTAAGTAGAGACGGTGGGATTTGAATCTGGGCAGAACCAAACTCTTTAACAATGATGTTATATAACTACTCCCAGTATTCAGCATCTTATCTTTCTTCAATGTCACTGTAATCATTAACTACACAATTTCCATTAAACCCTTAAAATAACTGAAGATAGGACACTGACTCCCCAATGTTAATGCAGCCTCAGATGGGAACCACTGTCCTAATTGCCCTTTATATAGTAGATAACAGTGAGTTTAAGTTGTTCAGCATGTGTTGTCTTTTATTTCTGATAACAGCAGCCTGATTTTTCCTTTTTGAACTACTCCTACTCCACAGTGTGCTGTGTTGATGGGATCAGTCAAAGCATTATGCTGTATTTTGGGCAAGAAGTGAGACTGGGCCCAACCAAAGATAGTTAGATTCTTTCTCCCTGATATTTAAATCTTTAGATTAGTGATAGAGGGCAAATATAAATAGTTCAAACAGATTAATTCCAATGGTGGCATGCTAAACGATGCCATTAGCAGTACTCTCTAAAAACCCAGGATTGCCTTGATTCTTACCCTTTTAGAGAACAAGTCAGTCTTCTTTTCATTCTATGAATTATCTTGTTTCCTTCATTGATGTGTGTGTGTGTCCAGAGTTTCCTTCTGTGGTTGTAACCAAGAAAGTCACATGCATTTTGTTTCCTTCCAGCTACTCTTTGTATTTCTTGATTCTTCCTTTATAGTGAGTAACCCTTATTTTCACTCTTCTCCCAAATTTAAGTCAGAAGGCAAAGGCAACAGAGAGATTTAACAAAATACACAAGGACCAACTAAAATTACTTGGATGTATTGTGCTGGATATGCCCGTATATCCAGATTTCAGATCCATTGTTCAAAAATACAAGGGGCTATCTAGCTTATCTCTAAGGTCCATGGTATGATTTTAGAGCTTTTAATTTTGGAGGACCTGAAGCTTTTCTTTTAGGTCACTGTGAGAATACTATGCAGACTCTAAAAATCAAGTGCAACACATTTAAAACCTGATATGAAATTGTTGATTTAAATTCCATTTCAAAACATAACTAAGTTGACACAAACCAAGTATTCTCAGCGATAAAAAGATAAACTCTACCATATGAAATTCTATTTCAAACACTAATGTAAAAGTGCATTCATCAGAAAATCAACAAAACACCACCTACTGTGAAAAATAGCCATGGTTTGGGGCCAATTTTGCTCTACGAAATTTTAGGCTTTACAGCCTTCTCAGCATGTGGCCATTTCTCCTAAAAATCAATTATCGGACATATTTTGCAATAATAATTAAAGAAGCACTTTACCCCTAAAAGACAAATTTTACGTTTTTTCCCTCATGATTTCACTGAAATACCCCTTTCCGTGGGGTGGAATTGTTTGACTTTAGAAACCAGTAGCATCAGTATAATCCTTAGAATCTAATAAAGATTCCATCAGTGTAAAATCATTATCCTTAGGCAGAAAGAGAACCAATTCAATTATGATGTTGGTTGAAAAATTGAAAGGCTTTTTAACTTGAGGGTGGAAAAGTTGTAGTACATATTAAAATGGTTAGTACAAAATTCGTGCATCTAGGCTAACAAATGCTAATATGTTCTTTTGTTACTCTCTAATTTATATGATTCATGTAAGCCTCCAGCCAGCGAAACTTGTACTAAATTTCATGTGCATTAAAAAATAGCAAAGCAATGAATTGTGAAGTTATTAACATTCGTGTCTACTTGCATTATTAAGCCATACACATCAAATCTGGTAGTACAAGGAGAGAAATGTCATAATGAAGTACAACAGCATTTAATCAGGAGAATTTCTAAAGGTCATCAAAGCATCATATGATACCCATCCATGCGTAACTGCAATCTGAAATAAATGTCCAATGTGATGCCATAAGAATAACTTTAATAACTGTTCCATGTATTGTTTCTGTTAATGAAGGGATTTACCATTCTAATGTTGGGAATAAAACTGATTCTGGTCCCAAATCATACATACTGCTTCCTAAACTAATTACAGATTAACAAGGAGATAAGAGAGTGCTAGCACGAAGGACATTTGTCTGCGTGTTACCTTATACCAGTGAATAGATGCCTGATGATCCCAACACAAGCTTTAAAAGAGCCATTCGACTTTTATCGTCCAGGGGAGCCACAGGCTGAACAATTTAAGTAACAAACAGTTTATTAATATTTTCTTACTTGTAATGGTACTTTTTTGTGCTTCAGGACAAGTATTCACATTTTAATACTTAAAAGCTGCAAACGTTTGACCCCTCTAAATATTTTATATTAACATTCTAGGGACTAATATGCTCTCTCACTTCCTTTAGCGAGGAAGAATAACAAAGTAAATGTCCATATACCCGCCTCGTGTTAGATATAGTCATATGTCTACTTTTTAATATTTGCAGATTTTGTAATTGCTTTAAAGGCAATTACAGTTTGTGCAGTTGAAAAGACCAACAGGGGAACTGAACCAAATTTATAATAAGATGGTTAAAATTGATTTGTGCCTGGAACCACAGTTTACTGCAACTGTTGCTTTTTATCGCTGCCCTTCACACTTGAATTTGACCCTGCAGTCATAGCCAAAGACAAGCTTCTCTACTCCTTGATAGACTCATGCTTGGTGGGGCCATCTTTTACTATTCCCCAGGAGACTCTGGGGACACAACTGGATTAGTAAACAGCCTCCAGATTTTCCTTAATCATTTGCTGCTCCTGCTTCCCTTCCTCCTTGCTCAACCTGATTGTATTCCACAGCATTTGCTCTATTCTGCCACCAAGACTGGCTCATGTGTCCTCTCTATCCCCTGCCCAGATCCAAACCAGAGAAGTGAAACTCTTGGATCAGATTTCTTAAAGATTATAAAAATTATAGTGAAATAATCTCAAGATTGGAGGGTGCTGTATATAAAGTGGGCCATCCAAAACAATGTTTTTGATTAAATAAAACAATATTTAATTGTATTTCCTTCATTCAGTATATGTTTGTTGAATAGCTACTCTGTTCAGTGGTGAATGCATTATATCATTTGATTTTTTTTAAATTTTATTGAAGTATTATATATGCACAGACACAGAAAGGTATACATGTTGTAACTGAGGAACACAATAAATTCACACAGGACACAGTCATGTAACTAGTATCCTAGTTTGAAAAAAAGGAACATTATCAGTCTCCCTAAAAGCTGTCCATGCTACCTCTTAGGACCCTTGACTACCAAGGATAACCACTATTCTGACTTTTAACAACACAGTCTGTTTTGCCTCTTCCATGTCTGATTTACTTTGCCAAACATTGCAAGATTCACCCACATTGAGTTTATCTGTCGACTATTCATTCTCCTTCCTGCGTAGTATTCCATTATGTGAATGTATTATAAGTTACACATACATTCTAGTATGCAAAGGCATTTTGTTATTATTCTGGTATGGGAGTATTATGAATGATGTCCTATGGAACATTAAGTATATGCCTTTTGTTGAATGTATCAACACATGGGTATAATGGGTACAATTCTAAAAGTAGAATTACTGGGTCATAGGCTATGTAGGAGATATAAAAGTAAGGGTGATTGTAACAGAATCTCCTTAATGGTAATGTGATGTGTGAGCTCAGACAAAATGGCAACTGGGGAAAATACCACACTAGGTGTTAGTTATGTTATTTTAGTTGTCTGGAAACTAGGTGTAGAATTTGACTAACTGGGTCCAAATCTGGCTTTGTCAGTTTAGGAAAATTAATGATCTTTCTATCTGTTGCCCAGATCTGAACCAGAGAACTTCACTTTCCTTATTTAAAAAATGGAGACAATCTAATTCACCACATAAGCAAGTTGTGGGAATTAAATGAGATAATGCGTGTAACACACTTAGAGCAATGACCAGCTTGTAGTAAGTACTCAACTCTTGCCCATTAGTATTCATATTATTTATGTGCATTTCAAAAGGCTATTTCCCAGATTACAGACTCAAACAAAACAGAACTAAAGGAATATAATTATAATATTACAGTTCATAATTATGGTATGAGATTATCTAATAATCAGATCCCCTGAGAAATGCTAGAATTACAAGTGAGTTAATCAAATTTCATAAGAATTAGTAGATACATGTCTTTTGTTTTCTAGGTCAAATCTCCTAAATATGCCCTGCATATGTGACCTCTTATATGCAACTCAAGAATCTCCTTGGTGAAGCCCTTTCTAAGCCAGATACTCTCATCCCTACTTCCCCTCTTCTCTCTACATAATCTCTAACTTGTATTTAGTCTATTATTATTTTAACTCACCCTATTGCAGTTTTTATACTTGTATAGGCTCCCTGTTTTAAGCTGTGAACACCTATACTGTGGGACCCATGTGTTCAACGCAGAATAGGCATTTAAGTTTTAACTGCCTTGAAAAGATAACAGAACTTGTTAATGTCCAGTAGCATTATTTTTCTCTACATTAGATTACTTGTGGAATCCTTCATCTTAATACTTCCAGTGGAGTCATTATTAAGGAAATAATACCTGTTTTCCAGAAATTTTATATGTGTTTTTAAATAAAAAAAATACCTATGGCAGTTGGCTAGAGTTGAAATAATGCTATATATTTCAGGTATGTTAAGACTTAAGAATTGTGTAGACTAATTGTAGAAATGACCTACCAAAGTGAGGTGAAATCTATATTCTAACATAGAAGTGGTCTTAAAATATAATATCTACAACACAATTTACTATAAGCAAGTTTGGATTTACTGTATGAGATAGAAAAAAATTCTTAAATTGAATGCAATAGTTGGGGAATAAACATATACTATCCAGTGTCCTGAGGTTATAGTGTGATCTGAAATGCCTGAGAAGAGCGGGAAGGCATTATTCAAAAGCTTTTAATTTTGCTTGACTGGGCTCTATTGATGTATGTGCATTTGTATACACACTTGGCACTACAGTAGCACATGCAGGTCTCAGTCACTTTAGGTTGACAGTATTGAAGACAACTGAGCTAGCAGATTCAGCGTGTTTGTGGTTTATTTGCTCTGTGGCACTGAGTATTGATTAATGACATAATAAATCTTTTTGAGACTTACTTTCCACTGCCAACACACCATCCTGAAATGAGAGCTACAAGCATGAGTAGAGGTGATGAGATGCATGTCAAATAAGATAAGTTGTTCTGAGCCCGTGACTGATGAATAAATGCTTTGGAGGAGCTACCTGCTAGCTTTTCCCCATCCATACACTGCAAAATGGTTTTCCAAAGCTATTCTAAGATGCTTTCATTGGTTCCTATTGTATTTATTGGGATTTAAAACTTTCCACTATGCCTGTATAATCTTAGGGAACAGTCTCAAAAGGTTGATAGTGTAATAGATAATTCTATTCATTCTATTAATTTCATTCTATTAATTTTAATTCAATGATGTATCAAAAGGAATCCTGTTATTAAAAGCATAAGTGAGGATTTAAGGAGATATACACTCAAATCTTGCTCCTGTCTCTTGCTAGTTCTGTGAATTTGAACTAAATCTTGGTTTCCTTATTTGTAAAACGGGATTCTGCCTCAGGGTAATTAAGGATTATTATAATGTGTGTAAGTCATTTAGTACAGTACCTTGTAGATGATAAAGATTCAATACATAAGAAAGAACATTTTACCCCCATCAATAAGGGGGACAATTTTTCTCACCAACTTTCATTCCATTTAACCATCATTCATGGGCCACTTCTCAGATGCCACACACTGAACTGTGTACCAGACATAGGTTGTGGAGGATTGGGGGTGGTGGCTTCTCTCCTTTATTATCTACTCTCCTAATTTATTTCTAAATAGAATACACATCAATTATTACTTAATATATCAAATTATAAAACACAGCATTTTTATAAGGGCATGAAGTCAAATAATTGAGAGTTAACAAAGTGACATAAAACCCAACTCAAGCCCTCAAAAGACTTAAAGGCTAGAGCAGTGGTTGTTAATCAAAAGTGCTGTTGACCCTCAGAGGAATTTAGCAATGTATAGAGACATTTTTGGTTGTCACACTGGGGGTGAGGGTTGTGCTAATGGCGTATAGTGGGTAGAGACCAGAAATGCTGCTAAGCATTCTACAATGTACTGGATAGCTCCCAACAACCAAAAACTATCCATCCTAAAATGTCAATAGTGCCTAGGTTGAGAAACCCTGGGCCAAATGCAGGAAATACCACCCCAAAATATGCCACTTTGGTATCTTAAGTGCTTTAAACTGTGAAAACTTGGGGAACAGCAAGTGCAGGGAGAGGCCTTCTCTGAGTCCCCTTATCTGAAAGTAACTCATTTGTCCCCTCCCTGGAATCTCATCAACCAGGGAAGATTAACCATCACAGAGGAAGAGACTACAGGTTAATAGTGTCCCTTCTCCCAGATAGACTTTTTCACAAGCCAGCATCTATGATTCTGGCAGTTCCTCCTTCAGACAATGTTTATTACCTGAGAGAAAATTTATCTGCTAATATAGAACAAGACAACCTTTGTTCACCCCATGCATTTCCTCCCATCACCCTCCCATAGCTTGTGGCCACCTTCCCCCAGAAGCCTCAAGCCCCTATTCTGGTGCTATAAGAACTTCAGTCATCTGGCTCATCTTCTAGTCTCATATTTTGTGGAATTCATATACATCTGGACATAATTAAAGTATGTTTTTCTCCTGTGAGTTTGTCTACTGTTAGTTTATATTATAGAGTCAATTACCAAACCTTCAGAGGGTAGCAAGAAAGTTTTTCTCTCCCCTACATTACCAATGATATAGATCAAATATTATGACTTATATTTTAAATATTTTAAAAATAAATTTTGAATTTAGAATCATGAAATTCTTTGGGTTGTGAAGTCACAATCTAACTGCTGTAGGAGGATAGTTTTAAATCAATGCCTAAGGTGAAAATAATGCCAAGTTGTGCCCATTCTAATCTACTTTTGAAAATTCCTTAAATTTCCCATAAAATATAGAGTGCCTGTTGTGTTAATTTCCTAAGGCTGCTGTAACAAAGTACCACAAACTGAGTGGTGTAAAACAACGGAGATTTATTATCTCACAATTTTGGAGGCTAGAAGTACAAAAGCAAGGTATTATCAGGGTCATGCTACCTTTGAAGACTCTAGGGAAGAATCTTTCCTTTCCTTGTTTTTGGTTCTAGTGGTTCCCAGCAATCCTTATTTTTCCTTAGTTTGTATCTGCATAACTCCCACCTCTATTTCCTGCTTCACATGGCTTTTTCTATGTGTATCTCTATGTGTCCTCTCCTCTTCTTATAAGGACACCAGTCATTGGATTTAAGGCCCACTCTAATCTAATATGACTTCATCTTAAATAATTACATTTATAAAGACCCTATTTCCATATAAGTTCACATTGTGATGTTCCTGGTAGACATTGATTTTGAGGGACTCTACTGAACCAACTATACCTGATATCATGTACATAATTCTGTCTGGAAATAGTAATGTTTACATGTATAATGTTCATACAAAAAAGAATGGTCTTGCAAAATGGAGTTTTCCAGCAGTGTGTCTTTAAACACTAGAATCAGATATAGCATAATGAGACACTAAACTATTAATAGCTGTAAGACATGAACTAACTCACATTAACATCCTTATCTCATGCAGGAGAAGTAGAACTGCCTGTACTATTTTCTCTCTCTCTCTCTCTCTCTCTCTCTCGGGCACATAGTTAATTATATTTAATTAGAATGACATTTGATGTGTTATTTTCTTATTTAAGAAAGAATAATGATGAATCATTGTAATTATTTTACCCTTTTGTGATTTGCCCTATGTATATAAATGTTTCTATTAAAATGAATATTATTGTTTTAAATAAAGCAGAATGTTCTAACTTTTGTTTTGCAAATTTCATTTTTTTTTTTTTACCTTGCTGTCTCTCATTATTCTATTGTAAAGCTCTTTTCTGGAAACTTAGCATTATGACTATAAAAAAAAAAAATCTATGTTTTTTATAAACCCTACCAGAGCCATATGAGAGCTCCTGATGTTAGTATACACGGCATTTTTTATAGCTTAAATTCACTAACTTTTACATGAAGTGATGGTGAAAGTATTAGTTAAGTAAGAGGCATAAGAAAGCCATATGCCAACAGCAATGAAAAAAATGATATAAGGCAAAAATAAAAAAGCAAACCAGAAGAAGCACTTCTGGAATGGCACAGTAAGGCCTTCCAAAAATCTGCTTCTCCAAAAAGGCAAGAAATATATTCACAAATACAGTAAAACTCAACTTTTTCAGAACTCAGGAAATTAACCAAAGTCCTACAACAGCAAGAGAAATGTTTATTCAACAAAGACAGCTGAATCTTGGTAAGAATAGCAAAACTTTATGGATTTTTCCTCATCCTATTTACATCCCCCTACATCCAGCTTTTTGATAGCCTTGAAAGTCAGCAGCTTTACAAACATGGAATATGAAAACTACTGGCCTGGCAACGATGGGAAGGACAGAGTACATTTGGAGCTCTCCAACAAAATCACATGCCCAGAGAATTGTTACTATTTGACCTGCTTAATGGCCCCCTAGAAAAGCTCCATTTTCAGGGTTTGCATTTATTTGACTATCTCAGATCTTATTCAATGGAAAAAGACTAATCTCAGAGTGTTTGTTGAAAATAATAAGGAGTAATTGTTTAATTTTGCAGCTGCCTAAGGCAGCAATACCAGTTGTGATAAACAAAAAGTTGGCTAGAAAATTTAAAAAGGAAAACTAAGAAATGAAATGTGAGCTTTGAAAATCTCTGACATATTCTGGATGATCTAGAAGGTCATGCTTATAGGCAAGGATGTATATATGCCTGGGAAAGACTTGAGAAGGCCCTAATCTCTCACCTCCGGCTCATCTTGAAGCTCTGCACAAGGAGGAAGTGAAGGCTAAGGCAGAGTTATTAACTAACAAGCTTTTAAGATGTGCCCCAGCACACATAGAATACCTTGGCAAAGAGTGAGACTTGATCATCCAAGACAGCTAAGAAACTCTCTCTCCAATGATTAGCTTACCACTAAGTTAATTGAGCTGAGACTTCAGTGACACATGACAAAGAATATAGACTTTACCTAAGTAATTTAGGAAAGTCATTAAATAAAAATATGCTATAACAACAGCAACAACTTCCAGAAGGAACAAAAAAGTCCTGAGAATGGATGAATATGATTTCAAGACATGTAACATTAAATTATTTAAATCATCCATTGTTTAACAAAAAATTATAAAACACAAAAAGAAACAAGAAAATATGCTCCATAAATAGGAAATAAAACAGTCAATAGAATAGCTTCCCCAAGGAATCTCAGATATTGGACCTAACTAGTTAAAGACTTTAAATCAGCTATTACAAATATATTCAAAGAACTAAAAGAAAACATGTCTAAAGAATTAAAGGAAAGTATAATGTCTCTGCAAATAAGAGAAGGAAGTTATATATTTAAAAAAGCTAAATAGGAAATATGAATTGAAAATTGAACAACTGAAATGAAAAATCCACTACAGAGGCTTAACAACACATCTGAGTTGGCAAAAGAATCAGTGAACTTGAAGATAGGTCAATTGGGATTATCCAGTTTCAGAACAAAAGAAACAAAAATGAATAAAATAAATAGGGCTGTGGAGACCTCTGGAACATTATCAAGTGGTCCAACATTTGCAAAACTGGAGTTCTAGAAAGAGAGAGAGAAAAGTAAAGGAAGAATATTTGAAGAAATAATGGCCAAAAACTTTCTACATTTGATGAAATACATGAATCTACACATATAAGAAGATCAAAAAAACTCCAAATAGAATAAATTCAAAGGGATCTGAGCCTAGAAACATTATAGTCAAACTGTTAAAAGTCAAAAACAGAGAATCTTCAAAGCAGCAAGATGGAAATGAGTCAAGAAGTACAAGGGATTCACAATAAGATTAATAGTGGCTTCCTCACTAGAAACCAAGGAGGCAAAAATTACTTCTCCTATCATTAGCAAGTATGAGAGTATAAGAGGGGAGGGTAAAAGTCAGTTTTTGGCTAAAATTAAGACAGCAAGAATTGGCATTTACCATTGCATTGCCAATTAGAATTACAAATAGTCATAGGAGTTGAGGTTAATGTACCATCTAAAGAATAGAATGGCCTAAAAGAATATTTTATATCTGATTTTTATTATTTGGTGAAGCATTTTTCCAATGTTTCTTTGGACTGAAATTAAGCCTACTCTCTGATGTCACATGCTTACTCTTACTAGAGAAGTCAATTAATGCAAATAACTAAGGAGTATATAATAACAGATGCCAACTGTGTGGTAGTAAATGTGCATTAAGTATTTGATATAGGCTTCATGGACTACTACAACTAACAGAGCTTTATCCTTAGACTGTCAGGACCCAGACTCTTCTGAGGGATCATTTGTTTGAGTGCATCGTTGATCTGAGTGACAAAAGAAAATAGTCTGAATGAAGAAAAAATCCAAAAAAAGATTTTTATAACCTGGAAACTCCTCTGACAAAAAAGTTTTTCTGAGATCTAGGATGGAGAAAAGATACAAATTATAGCTAATCATACTAGACCAATTGAAAACCTTGCTTGACTTCAATTAATTAATTCCATCCTCAACAGTGAGGAATAACCTTCATTTTGTACATATCTGATCAGCCACACTCTTATTTATGAGACAATAAAGCATCAGTGGCTTTCTCAGCAATATGGAGTCTTGCTCATAAATCCTGACCCCAGGCTCATAACGGCACCCACTCTTAGCTTTTAAGCCGTTCAGTAGGATTCCTATCACATTACATTTTGCAATCTGATTCACTTATTATAACCTCCATTTGGGCCTTTGCTCATTTCTCCGTTTTATAATCATCTGTGATTTTGGATCATGTTCGTTTCAACAATTACATGACCACATGAATGGCCCTCATCTCCACAGTTTCTGCTTAACTTATTATATGTTTTTGTTATTGTTATTTTGAGCATGATTGACAGCTATTTGGAGTCAGAGCCTGTCCTTCATGTCTCAATTCCTACTAGCACCCAGCACAGTTCTTGACACATAAAAAGTGCTCGAAATTTGTTGGCTGAGTGAATGAATAGCTACACTCTGTATATAAAGAAAACTTAATCACTTTTAGGAAATGGGATTATTCCTTTTCTGGGCTAAGGTTTCTTATTTTCTGTGTATATGTTACAGCTAATTAATTTCCAGTAACCAGTCAATATTTACTCTGAAATTTGATAATAGGTGCCTCACTTCCCCATATGTAAAATGGAAGAAAAATAGCACTTACCTATCAGAAGTATTAAAAAGATCAAATATTTAGTGTATGGAAAGTGTCTGGCATATTAATTCATTCATTCTACAGATATGAGTACGGGCCTGCTACTGGAGATACATCAGTGAGCAAAGCAGACAAAAATCCCTACCTTTGCGGAGCTTACCATCCTTTAACAATCTGGACACACGATACTGGATATACAAGTAAACTTGCCACTAGGCTAGATAAAATCCAAAATAATGTTTTTTCAAGGTTGACTTGTAAGCACTCAGACAAGGTAGTAGCTATTGCTTCCAGTGATTACAAATTCAATTAAAAATTCACAGAGGACTCAACTCATGCCCCTCACATTTTTGAGACTGGTAAACAATAAAAATGACAAACATAATGACTAACTCCTGAGTTTAAATAGTCCAACTGTGCAATTACAGGAATGGCACTGTGGCTTAAAGCACCCTGTATGGGAAGCCTTAAGGAGTTTAATTGACCACAAGATCAATATAAGGAAGTATTATGATATGGATACATAAAAAATGAAAGAAATTCTTTTTTATTTTAAGGCTATCGCAGAAGCATACATCCCAGAACAAGCGTGGTGATACTCGGGTTTACTTTTGTGCCAGACATAGTATGGCTGTCACAAGTCAGAAAGAAATAGGAATCTGCCAGAACACTTCTGGAGAAAAACAATCAGTATATGGATGTGTGAAAAATAATATTATATGATAAAAGAGGAATTCTTAAAGAAACTCAAGATCCTTGATGCAGAGAAGATTTGAGGGAAAAGTGAGAGACGAAGGATCACGTTAGAGGAGATGAACTATATTCACTCAGCTGTACCCAAATGGACAGAATTCAGATCAAAGGAGTAGCATGGAGAAAGCCAGGTCTGTGCTGGCTATGAGTAAGAGCAGGAAGAAAATGAAACCCATGCACTGTGTAATTTCTGAACTCGGGACAGACAGAGGGCTTCCCACAGAGGCTGCACGAAGGCAATGCCCGGGTCGCCCCCAGTCTATTTTGTTTTCAAAGCACAATGCCTTTTGGCTTTTATCTCATGTTCAAGAGCTAATGACTAATGTTTTGAGAAAGTTTACATGAACTTGAAGTATGTAAGTTTAGAACAAATAAAAATAAATGTAGATAATCTTTCAAAGAGTAGGTTTTATGGCTACTGGTAATAAAAAGTTACTTTCTCTTGGGAAACTACAAAGAATGCATTCATAAGTTGATCTGGTGAACTTTGAAATTCATTTTCCCTATACAAAGCAATGCTCTAAGTCATAACTAATTATCCTCAAAGCCTCTTTAAATCTGTACTGACACAAGAGATAGCAAATAAGTTTCTTCTCTTAGATCAACTCCACTTGACTGGAAATGACTACTTACATACCTGTGTTTAGAAGGATTCAGAAGCAGAGTCTATGATCACTGGGAAAAGTGCCATGATAAGCATTGTCTGCCTTTGTCAGAGAACCTGTGTTTTGTTACACACATGTCGCACACCAGACATTCCTAATGAAATCAAGAGAGTCATTCATCTTGGTAGATTCTAGCTCATCTTTGCAAATTTCAGTTTGTCCTTGATCTCCAGCTTCACATCTGGCTTCCCCTGGAGGCCGACCTGGCTGACCTGCAGCAAGTGAGGCCCCCAAACCAGATGTGGAAGCCACAGCCTTGCATTGACATCTCCACCAGCCTCCGAATTTGTGTGAGGTCCTATCTCCATACATAGCTCATAATGGTCCTCCTCTGATCAAACCCTGATTGATAATAGGCAATTAAAATAACACATGGATTGGGAAAAGACATGAAAGTTTGAACAAAGCATACAGCATTTTCTATTTGCTAATTGTTTCTAATGAGAACAAACACCTAATGTGTTTGTATACTCAATAAGCCATTAAGACAACACAAAGGCCTACCTAGGCTCTTGCTTCAGCCAAATGCTGACACAGGTGACATCGTTAATTACTGTCACCATGAATAGAAAGGCTCTTCAGGTGTTCCAGCCAACCTGGTTGTGCTGGGTTGCTTGTTTAGTGGATTAAGTGGAAATGAAATGTTCTGTGAGCTTTCTTTCTAAATATTGTTTTAGAAGTTTGTCTTAAGGACAATATATGTACCCCGTAAAATAGTAAAACACCTTTATTTGCGGGAAAAAAATTGGGATCAAAACCTTTTGTCTTCTTTTTACCTGTGTGAATTGTTTTAAATGCACAAGTATTAATTTTTTAAAGCATGCGTTGAAAGAAATGGAAATACTACCTTAAATTATTTTTACTCTTCAGATTTATTAATTAAAAGAAAAAATAGATGTAGTTATAACATATACTGTATATTTTTCTTATGGCTTCCTACTTGATATACAAGGTATACTTTCTTGACAGCCCTCATAGGTAACTGATTAAAAAATTCACCTCTCTTTCTTTCTCTCACTTTCTCCCTCTCTCTAATAGATCTACTTTCTCTACAGGAAAAATAGTGAAATTCCTTGAATTAACAAACTAAGGGAACAGTCCATCTGGTGGAATGGTAAATTTGTATAAATGCAGTTCCCTCTCCCCACCCAATAGTGGACAGTTTACAGTGTAGGAAAAGTTCTCATTTTTACCTGCAGCTATTGTCAAAAATTTCATAAGAAATGGCAGTATTTCTGCTTACCTATACGCAGCTCAATTTCTACAGCTGGTTTGAAGAAGATGCCAAAACCCATATCTGAAAAGAGATAAATAATAGTTTTTCTATTTCTGAAACGTGTGCATAACTCAAACTCAATTTTGACTCAGGGACAAAAATGGAATTCAGAGCTCCCAGTGAGTTTACTTCATAAATGCAGCCGCATTTTCGCATTTTCAATTGTATGCTCAATTTCTCACTTTAAAAATATCCTAAAATTCATGAAGCATTAAGCCCTGCTGGCTAGTGACAGGATGTGCACACAGCAATGCCCATGAGTGTCCAAGTCTTTTCCTTCAGGATATTCCTAATTAAATCCGGTTGGTGCCTGCCAGTGGCTTGGATTGTTCTATATAAAGAGCACCATGAATTCTAAACCTCAATGGGGGTGAAATGTGGTGTGCTAAAAAAAGAAAAAACCTACTGCAAATAGGGAAAAGCAAAGATGTCTCCTGGATTGATCAAGTGAAAAGGGAATTCAAAGATTTCAGGCTTAATTTTCTCTTTCTCTTCTGCTTAGAATTCAGTTTTTCTTGATCTCTCCAGTTCAGCGGTTTTTAAAACTCCAGGATGCATCAGAGTTACCTGGGAAACTTGGTAAAAATGAAAATGTGGATTTTCAGGGGTCCCACTACATGAACTGAATCCAGAAAAGTCCTGGGAATCTGGTTTTGTATTAAGAGCTTCAGAGTTGGTGGCACATGGTACAGTTTGAGCATGATAAATGGCAGTGCAAACCCGCCAAAAAATAACATGAAACCAAGTAAAAAATACAAAAAATACCTTGTGAATAATTAGCACAGTGCAGTCCTAGATACTCTCATGGCATCAACTCCTGCAGCATTAGTAGCCATCAAAGAAGGTTCTTAGGCCCTTTTGTGTGTGCAAATGAACAGGTGTTTAAGAAAAATGCAGATTCTCAGGCCCCACCTTTCCCCCTAGAGATTTTACTCAGTACATTTGGGTGGAACCCAGGAATGTCTACTGTTAGCTTAACCCCATGTGACTCAGCTGTGGGTGATTCATGGCGTATGCTTGGTAATATTCTGCCTAAGGAAAGTCGTTAATGCAATGAGGACACCAAAGACGTGATTAAAGTAGCTTTATTTATTCAACAATTTGATACCTCTTCTTTAACACTAGAGGAAGGGGCTCTTTTCCTGAAACTTTATACATTCACAATTAATTGGGAAGAAATGAATCCACAGTATGCTATAAACTACGTAGAGGTTTTTTTCATAAAATTCATGAGCACCGGATATTTCTGTTAGGATTCTATCTAGCAATAAAAAGATTAAAATCACTGTGTTTTTTCTCATGAATTTAAATAGTCCAGTATTAGCTCTGTCTTCAGGGATCAAATAGTGGCACCAGGACTCAGTTTCTTCCCAGTCCTTGCCTTTGCTTTCTGCATGTTATCCTCTTTAGTGGCAAAAGTGATTGTAGGAGCTCCATTCTTACAGGCACTCAGGTTCAAATTCAGCGGAAACGATTAGAATCTTGTCAGCGGATTCCTGCAAAATCTTGAGAGTTACTCTATTTGGACAAGCTTAGGTCATATGGTTGGTAGAATGTGATAGGATGATTGCTTTAGCCTTGGTATATGTGTTTGGGTGTGTGGCACTTATCCCATATCGAGAGAGGGTAAGAGGTGCATCCAATCGGCTGAATCAATTGGTTGCTATTGGTTGTTTTGACAGAAGGAGGATGGGTGGATCTGGGAAGATCCCCAGGAAACATTTACTATGACATTGTGCATGCACAGAAGCAACCTGAAATAACATGCAGGGTTTGTGCCTGCAGGGTTGCCAGGAAACTGGTTTGGAAAGAGAAAATCTAATATTTTGAACTTTCTTGCTAGCAAACGCAGGAAAACAAGTATGAGAGGTATCAGTATTTGGAGTTTTTAATTAGGCCAGTGTAATTACCACCTTGTTGGGATATGTGGTTTGTACTTGAACTCTTGGCCACTCCCCTAGATTATGCTGTGAAGAATCTGCAGTCTCTGTCGGTATACTTATAACCCTTCCTTACTTTCCTTACGGGTCCCTAACCTTTTTCTGTGCCATAGACCCCTTTGGCTGTCTGGAGAAGCCTATGGACCCCTTCTTGTAATAATTTGTTTAAAGCCTAACATAAAATATGCAGCATTACAGAGAAAACCAATTATATTAAAACGGTTACCTATATATTATAAACAAATTTGTGATATAGAAATATGTGCTGCTTTAGTACTATGTTAAATTGTTTTGTAAAAATAAATAGGTTTTTTTTTTTTTTTTTTTTTTTTTTACCTTTTTGCTATCTTAGTTCATAGACCCACTGAATTTCAGGAAGTGTCCATGGGCTGCAGATTAAGATTTCCTATCACATAGATGCTGGCAGCTTCTTAGCAAAAATGACCATGTAACTCCCTGGTGTAAAGCCCTCCAGTTGCTCCCAACTTCCCTCAGGATAAAGTCTGAAATCCTTAGCAAGACACACAAGCCCTATTATTAATACAGCCTGACCAGACTCAGTCTCTCAAGCTCCCCCATTTTGTATAGCTGGTCCTCAAACAACATAATTTTGTTCAATGTCATTTCAATGTCATTATAACATTGATGAGAAAAAAAAAATGGTTCATGCCAGGGCCACTGTCTATGTGCCATCTGCAGGTTCCTTCCAGTGTCTGCATGGGTTTTCTCCCACATCCCAAAGCTGGGTATGTGAGGTGAACTGGCGTGTCTAAACAGTCCCAGTCTGAGTGAGTGTGTGTGTGTGTGTGTGTGTGTGTCCTGTGATGGGAAGGGTGCCCTGTCTAGGGTTAGTTTCTCCCTGGAGCCCTGACCTGCTGGGAGAGACTCCAGCCACCTTCAACCCTGAGCTGGAATAAGCAGGTAAATCATTGTCTTAATGTTTTATTGATCTTTCATAAATATAAGTATAGCTCACATTTACTTCAATGTTTAATATTATTAGAAGTGTCTTGGTCTTTGTTTAGAAGTTTGATGGTGTTTTTGTGACCACAAATATGCCTTAGGAACTTAACTCTTGTTTATAACAATTAGCCTGTGGTCAAATTGGTTTCATTATATGTTGTTTCCCTTAAAGTCACAGTTTCCAAGAATTTATCAACTATGTTAAATGAGGACTTTACTGTACTTTTAAGCTCAGATGATACTAGAGGACGTGCAGTTCCAGGAATGAGCAGCATTTTCATACCTGTAGGTATTTGCATACAAAACGCACCTACCTGGACAAGCTCTGCCTCCCTCTTTGCTATTTTACCTGGCATCCTTTTGGATTCAGACTTAATCCCATCTAAGACTGGGCTAGGAGTCCCTTTTCTGTGCTTCCAGTGGCCCCTGCTCACTTCTGTGTGCACTGACATTCTGCACAAGATGATAAACCAGAGTGTCAGTATGGAAAAACCTCAGGAAAGGTCTCAGACATAATAGGACATTCACGTCCTTAGTCCCTCGATGTAAGGGCAAGTTGTCAGGCAAGGGTCTCCTCTACAAAGTAAGTGCCCATATTATCAAAACTGTTTCCATACATTTTTCAATTCTTTTGTCAAATGCTAGCTTGAAAATAATTTTAGTCTTCTAGCTCATAATATTAATACCAAAACAGATATAACTGTTGAGTCAATAAAGAGTGAAACTTCCATGCATTTGTGTATATTTTAAATTGCACCATCAAATGGACAGTAATAACAACTCCTTATAGCTATTTATCATTTATCATATTCCAGGCACAGTTTCAGTGTGTTTTGAACATTACCTCCTTTAATCCTCATAGCAACCCTACAAGGTGGCTGCTATTATTATCCCTGTTTTGAGAAAACTGATACTTTGAGAAGTTGAAAAACTTGCCCAAAGTCATAGCTGGCAAGGATTTGAATCCAGGAGGTAATGGATAAGACCTCTCATTACTAACCACTATGGCATAATGTAATGTTGATTCTTATCAATAAACTCCCAATTCATATATGCATTTAATGGAAGAATGTGTATGCACACACACACGTGTATATGCACATAATTTTTGCATAAATTGTTATTGCATTTTCTGGGTAAACATCCTGACTGCTGTGTAGATTTGGTGTTAACAACTTTTCACCACTTGGAATTGGTAAAATTTTAGCCAGGAATAGCTGTGGAAGTAAATGTTCTACTTGTGCTTGAGGCATTTCCCATTTTTCTGACTGTGCTGATTCTCTGCCTTATCAATTTTTACCAGAATGTCTTGAACCAATGCTAGAGTAATAGTCATTATGGAATTTGGAGATAACAGATCTGCATTCAAATATTAACTCCATCTCTTGCACTTTAGGAATTAACCTAATTATACCTCAAGCTCCTCATGAGTAAAAATGGGAAGCATGATCCACAGTAAGACTTAAAACTTAGAGAAAGAACTTACCCATATTTTGGGTTTTCTATTTCCACTTCTATTCCGTAAGATATTAGGAATCTGAGTACGAGTTTCCTTTAATGCAAAATATGTTCTGTCTCTTGTAGTATTTTGCAAAATGGCCTCTTCTCTAAACTCTTAGGAAAAGGAGAGTCTTATATATGAACATATTTTTCAGGTTTCATTATTCTCATTCCACCTTTACAATTCTTGTCACATCTCAGTATCATGTATTTAAAGTATTATTAATTATTCTTTAATATTATTAATTATTCTTTATTAATTTTTCTAAATTGACCCACTTTTTCATTTATATAATTCACTTAGAAGGGTAACTTCATAACTTTATAATATCTATAAACTCACTAGGTTGATATTTTCCCTTTATCACATTAAGATAAATAAGATGAGAAATAAAAGCATGAAATAGAAATGGCCACTCAAATCATAACATCTCACATACCAGTGGAGTTACATGTATATGCTTTGGGAAATACTGGCATAACCTGAAAGAGTCCTCTGTCAAATTTCCCTAAGTGGCTGGCATGAAAAGGGACCTGCTCACTCCCTGGAGTTTACTGTTGACCTCTCCAGTCCAACGCACATGGTTTAAACCTGCAGGATTGACACGTGTGCACATGCATCAGCCAAGGAAGGTCCTTGGCAAAACTGTACAATAAAGCAACTAGGTATATTACCTTAGCACCCCTCTATCTCTTCCTTCTCCATTTTTCTTACTTCTTCAGAATTGTAGCTGCCAATATGCTCCACTTCCCACCCTTCACCGAATGCCCAATTATGGCTTGTCCTTTGTGTGCAGAAACCCTTACTGGAAGAGATCATTTTCTTCTATCTATATTCATTATCTCTGTTCTGCCTCAAAACTTCAGAACATAGCTTTCCTGGGTAATATTCTCTTGGATACATGGTTAGTGACTTTCTGCTCTAAAACACCGATTCTCAATGAGTTTTCTAATTGATAATAATGTGGCCAAATTTCTTAGCCTCAGCTAGAGAGGGCTTTGGATTTTAATGGAGGAATGGCCTTGAATCATTCTTTTATTCTATAATGATGAGTGTCTGGAAGAGAAGGTTAGTACTAGTATGGGGCAGATTTTTCTTAGGTAGAGAAACCTTCAAGATTCATCCTTCAAGTCAATACCATACATGGCATAAAAATTCTAAATCTTTTGGTGCTGAAATTCCATTAATCTTTCTGTGAAAGAATCTGGGCTCCTCAAAGAAATAAAAGAAGTAAAATTTTCCCTTAAATATTTTTAAGTATCTGTTAGAGTTTGCACTTTTATGAGTTTTACAAATATAAAGCAGAGGTCAAAGAGTTGGAAGTAAATTGTACTGCAACTTCCTAATCATTTCTAATGAAAACCTAAAGTCTGGCCCAGACTATTTTTGCCTCCTGTCTATGGCAACCTGTGTCCAGTTGAGAAACACCACTGATCTGCAGAGGCAAACTTATGTGACGTGAATGAAGCTGAGCCTCACTGCAGGACACCTTGCTTGCTCGGGCCCCTCGCAAGGTTCTGGGAGGAATCCAGCGATGTGCTCATCACAATGCTTGTTTTTGTAAAATTTGCAAAAATCAGACATTTTGACTTCAATTGTTTAAGACCACTATCTCTGAACTCTGACTTGCCCTCCGTAACTTTTCCTGTCCTATTGAATGGCTTTGGAGTGTCACTGAGTGTGGGATCCACTCAAGGAGATAAAGTTGGCAGTACACTTAGTGTGGGTTTATGTGGCTCAAAGTCACCTCCACGTATCTAATTAAGTTATGAATTATGGCTTCCCCATCCTGGTTTGGGAATGGTTTCTGTGGCGTGCCTACTGAATTTTTTTTCAGACTTTTTGACAACAAGGCATAGGGTCAGATTTATGTCAGAATATTAATGAAATATTATGGATTTTTCTCCCAGATTTTGTGATGTTTGTGCCACTGGTCAGCTTTTTAACATTTGTAATTTGTTGTGATTTCATTTCTCCTTCCAAATAAAAGTCATCTCTTATATCTAGTTTTGTATGAGTAATTTTGTATTTTTCTTATTTATTGAGAGAAGCTCAAATTGTAGAAGCTTCAAGCCACAAAATTCTACCTTCAGGCACTAGTTATCACTTCTCCCACAACTGGGACTAGAGAGCACTTCAACAGACTCTCTTCCTCTTGAGGCAAATTCTGGAACTGTATTTGGTTTCAGGAATTTCATTTCTGTAATATAAATTGTTTAGTTATTATGAGGCAATTAATTAGTGGAAATGCCCCATGTTATTCATAACTTCTACTATCACCCACTTCAGCAAGAATGTGTCCCACAGTGATGGCCATTTGTTTACCATTTTTGTCCCCAGGAAGTTTTCGTTTTGGTTTATTTCTTTTATCCTTAGGCCACTCCTCTTGAACTAGTGCCCTTCATCTTCTCTGCCTTGGAATAATTACCCAAAGAATTAATTAGATGTTGCATTGGTGAAGCAGTTCTTTGCTTTAGTGCCTATACTTGTAAACAGGAAAATCTTTTATCTTGAGCTACCTAAAGAATTTGCCACTCAAAAGCCATTTCTCCAGTCCATCATTGTTGAGTTCAGATTTATATATACTTATATTTTTGTTCATAGCTACTTTACCTCAGGATCTAAGAGTCAGTGATGTGTATGGCATCTTCCACTTCAAGATTGGAGTCATCGCTGGACAAAATACCCACACAACTCTCTACATTTTATCTCCAGTTTCCATAACTTTGTGGATTCTGTATTTAAAGCATCCTTAGATAAAGTGATGAATTTTCCATAAACTTTCAAAATGGTTTAAATGATATTATAAAATATTCATTTTACCAATCACTAATCTATGTTTGATCACATTTCATATTGTCAAAGGGCTGTACTATTATTTTTTATAAACACTGGGTACTTTATTCCATTATGCTGATAGACCTATATTTCTTCATGTCTCTTAAATGTTTCCATCTCATACTTATCCATTTCAGTGGTTACAAACAATCACTAGAGTGAATATAATCCAACAATCTTTTATATTTGCCTCTAAACTAAATCTCAATAAATCCATTTTTAATGAAACTGGATTGTTTAGCTTAGCTCAAGTTTAACCTGGACTTTCTTTTCATTTTAAAATTTATTGTTAGAAATGATTTGAAAATATATTTATCTACATTACTGTGTTATCAAAACATACTTGACATGATTTAATTAAATCTTATTTAGTGTTTGAGGATTTTATTGTACGTAAGGTCATTATTCAGATCAATTCTAATTGTACAACATTTACAGAAACTGTGAATGTCAACTGGACAGGATCCAATGGTCAAAAAACTCCAGAATTTACTTAGAAAGTTTAAAAAAAAAAAAGAGGAAAATATATTCCTTATTTTAGGTTTTCTTTCCTAATAAATTATACAGATTTAAGAAAATAATACTATGAATTATTAAAAGTGTGTGCCCCAAATGGACCTTTAATTTCTATGTACCAGTTTTTAATTAAATGCCAGATTTGCTGTCTAAATTACTTTGAGCCTAGTATTGATTTGAGTTTGCATTCTGTTAGAGCACACAGGCAATAAGATGGAAAAGTAACTGGAAATGTTCTGGCTGGTCTGCAACAGGCCAGCTCTGATACCTGGGTTCTTAACTACTAAGCTGCCCTACCTCCGGATGCAACAGCTATAAAATAATAAATATCGTACTGTACATGTTTCTTGTTTATAAAGCACAATCAAGGCCATTGTTTAATTTCATTTTCACAATGACTTAGTAGAAGAAGGGGAAGATGCTATATCCCCTTTCCACAGAATATAAAATGGGTGTCTTGGGGAGTCGATTGCTACATGGGAAAGTTATTACAGGCACACCTCGTTTTATTGCACTTGGTGCATAGTGCGTTGTCTATGGCAACCCTGCAACTGGCAAGTCTATGAGTGCCATGTTTCCAACAGTGTGTCTCTGTGTCACATTTTGGTAATTCTCACAGTATTTCAAACCTTTTCATTATTGTTATATCTTTCATGGTGATCTGTGATCAGTGATATTTGATGTTACTACTGTAATTGTTCTGGGGCATTATGAACTGCATTCATATAAGAAGGTGAAAGCAATCAGTGAATGTGTGTATTCTGACTGCCCCACTGATGGACCACTGCACTGTCTCTTTCCTTCTCCTTGGGGCTCCTTATTTCCTGAGACTCCACAATGTTGAAATTAGCCCAATTAATAACACTAAAATGGCCTCTAAGTGTTCAAATGAAAGGAGTTGCATGTTTCTCACTTTAAATGAAAAGCTAGAAATGATTACGCTTAGTGAAGAAGACATGTTGAAAGCCGAGATTGACCAAACGCTAGGCCTCTTGCACCAAATAGTTAGCTAAGTTGTGAATGCAAAGAAAAAGTTCTTGAAGAAAATTAAAAGTTCTACTCCAGTGAACATATGAATGATAAGAAAGCGAAACAGCTTTATTGCTGACATGGAGAAAGTTTTAGTGGTCTGAATAGGAGACCAAACCAGCCACGACATTTCCTTAAGCCAAAAGCTAATCCAGAGCAAGGCCCTCTCTTCAATTCTATGAAGGCAGAGAGAGGTGAAGAAGCTGTAGAAGAAAGCGTGAAGCTAGCAGAGAGTGTTTCATGAAGTTTAAGGAAAGAAGCCATCTCCAGAACATTAAAGTGCAAGGTGAAGCAGCAAGTGTTTATGTAGAAGTTGCACAAGTTATCCAGATTTAGCTAAGATAATAGCTATACTTCATGGCTATACTAAATAACAGATTTTTAATGAAGATGAAATTGCCTTCTATTGAAAGAAGATGCTATCTAGGAGTTTTATAGCTCGAGAGGAGAAATCAATCCCTGGTTTCAAAGATTCAAAGGACAGGCTGACTCTCTTCTTAGGAGCTAACTAGCTGGTGACCTTAAGTTGAAGCCAATGCTCATTTATTATTCTGAAAATCCTAGGGCCCTAAAGAATTATGCTAAATCTACTGTGCTTGTGCTCTATAAATGAAACAACAAAGCCTGGATGACAGCACATCTGTTTACAGCACAGTTCACTAAATATTTTAAGCCCACTATTAAGACCTACTGCTTAGAAAAATAGATTTCTTTCAAAATATTACTGCTCATCAACAATGCACCTGGTCATCCAAGAGCTCTGATGGAGATGTACTATCTTAATGTTGTTTTCGTGCCTGCTAATACAACATCTATTTTGCAGCCTAGGGATCAAGAAGTAATTTTTACTTTTAAATCTTATTATTTAAGAAATAAATTTCACAAGGCTATAGCTGCCATAGACAGTGATTCCTCTGATAGATCTGGGCAAAGTAAATTGAAAACATTCTGGAAAGGATTCATCATTCTAGATGTTATTAAGAACATTTATGATTTATGGGAGAGGTCAAAATATCAACAATAACAGGTGTTTGGGAGAAGTTGATTCTAATCATCATAGATGACCTTGAGGGGTTCAAGACTTCACTGAAAAAAGTAATTGCAGATGTGGAGGAAAAAGTAAGAGAACTAGAAGTGGAGCCTAAAGTTGTGATTGAATAGCTGTAATCACATGATGAAACTTTAATAGATGAGGAGTTGCTTCTTATGAACAAGCAAAGAAAGTAGTTTCTTGAGGTGGAATCTACTTCTGGAGAAGATGCTGTGAACACTGTTGACATGACAACAAAGAATTTAAAATATTACAAAAACAGTTAATAAATCATTGGCAGAGTTAGAGAAGATTGACTTCAATTTTGAAAGAAGTTCTATTGTGGGTAAAATGCTATCAAACAGCATAACATACAAAAGAGAAATCTTTAGTGAAAGGAAGAATCACCCAATGCTGTAAATGTCATTGTTGTCTTATTTTAAGAAATTGCCACAGCACCACAACCTTTACCAACCACCACCCCTGACCATAGCAGCCATCAACATTGAGGCAAAACTCTTCACCAGCAAAAACATTACAACTTGCTGAAGGCTCAGATGATATTAGCATTTTTTTTGTAATATAGTATTTTTAAATTAAGGTATTTACTTTTTAAAGACAAAATGCTATTGCAGACTTAATAGACTACAGTATTGCATAAGCACAACTTTTATATGCACTGGGAAACCAAAAGAATTGTGTGACTTGCTTTATTGTGATATATGCTTTATTGCAGTGGTTTGGAATTGCACCTGTAATATCTCAGAAATGTGCCTGCATTTCCAAAGGTAAGTTCATTTATTGTTTAAATACAGTACATTGTATAGAATTCAAAGTTATTAAAAGGTATATGATGAAAGTGAGTCTGTGTCTTGTCCTTTCCCCATCCAGTTTATTTTCCCCAAAGACAACTGTTGCTGCTGAGTCTCGTGTAGCCTTCTGGAGACGTGGAATAGGCCTTCCAGAGCCTGCTTTTACCCAGGGTTGGCAAGCGACAGGCCTCAGGCCAAATCTGGCTTCTTGCCTCTTCTGTAAATATAGTTTCAATAGGACGCAGCCACACTCTTCCATTTATGTATGGTCTATGGCTGCTTTTATACAACAGGGTTGAGTAGTTGCAACAGAAACCATCTGCTCCACAAAGCCTACAACATTGGCTATCTGTCCCTTTACAGAAAAAGCTTGGCAAAACCTGGTCTATACAATCAAATGCATATATATCCATTTTTTCCCACTGCTTGTATCTAAATATACTGCTTTGAACTTTTTTTTTTTTAATTAAAAATATTTTGGCAATCATCTCAAATAAGTATATATAAGTCTGCTTTACGCCTTGCAACTGCCTCATTTACTGGGTTCTAGCACTTTACATAATGCTTTAATTTAATTCTCACAAGACCTTATTTTAAAATGGGAATAGTGAAGCACAGAATTGAGTAACTTACATTTAACTCTCCAACAGTAAATATAAGGTAAGGGGTTTAAACCCATGTGTCTCTCATTCCAAGGTGGAAATACTAGCTGTGGCAATCTGAGTGCTCTTTGCTGAACACTGACTGAATTAGGGAATAATGTTCATTGTGATTTGTGTACTCCCATCCAGGTGGAGGTGAGTGTGCCTTGTGAGTGGCCTATGGACTTGTTTTGCTAAGAAGGTGGCCGAATCTTGAGCACGATGCATTTTAAACATGTTTAACCAGTTAATTTTGGCCTTTTTAGCATTGATATCTAGATTAGCAGTCATCATCCTCTGAAGAATCTGACAGAAGGTCTGCAAGGCATTCACAAACACTTTTGCCCACTGAGAATGTATAATGATGTGTATATGGATCCTATTGAGATAATTACATGGTATCAGTTAAAAGTTTTCAAGATGCTCAAATTCTTAAATTAGAGAGCAAAATGAAAGTGAGGTATTGTTAAAAAGTTACCTTTGAAAATGGATTAGATTTCCTATAAAGTATAATATACAGGCATATTGTTCCTCAGTAGACCCAACCCAGTGAGTTTTTCCCCCAGTGCTCTTTTATTGGTTGAGGACTAGATGAAGATGCCAGCAGGTGTTTAGGAAAAGTGTTTTATATAAGTATTTAACCTTGTTCACTACAATCATCGTCTATGTAGCGAGATTCTCATACTGTGAGAAGCCACTGGGAACTGGGACAGATCCAGGAAAAAGCATCTTCATTTCTTTAATCTCATGATCATTTCAGCACATAATTTACTGAGTGGGAAGAGTGAGAATCATTTCAAATTCCAACTAAATTATTTTTCTCCTTTACTTTCTCACACGTTTAATTCCCCAATTTGTTTAAGTTAAATGTGTATATGATTCAACTCTCCTAACAATGCTCTTAAATTTATGTTGGAAATTTTTGTCATTATATGTTTTTGCAGCCAATAAATACTAAATGTTCACCTACTAATATGTAGGGCTTTGAGAAGAGAGAGTTCTCCATGCTAAATGCCACCTCCTATGGACTGTACCAAATGGCCTGATCTCTTCAGATGAATTCCAGCCATTCTGTAACTTGTCCAAACCAGACAGAGTGGCTCCTCTTTTAGGTATAAATAAAATAGAAGACATCAAAATTTATGAAACCTCTCCCTAGTGCCTAGAGAATACAGTCTTCAAGTAATATGTAAATTAAAGTATTTTTGAGGTCATTATTTAAGTGTTAATAATATCATCTGGTATTTGAAAGTCAAGAAAAACAAGCATTATTAAGCATTATTGAAGGCCCAAAGCAATATAGTTCTAATGACATTCTGTACAAAATTATATCACAATAATAAATGTTTGTAACAACTTGGTTGGGACAAATGATTACAATATTTTCTCCACAGCCATGATTGAGGACTAGCTTGAAATAATCTCCTTGTCCATTAGTACATGTGAGTTAACAGCCTGCCTTTCACCATAATGAAAAGAGGTTAACATACAGGAGTCTCTGCAAAAGTTTCAAAATTCCCTGAGACACACCTTTCCTAATCAAAGTGAACAGAGTTAGAGGAATCTGTTTGCTTTGAAAAAATAATAATTCGATTATAAAGTATTTGAACTATCAATGATGGATAATAAGTCTAAATTATCATGAAATATTATCCCATCACAATTTTCTTAGGAACAGGACTACAAAATACCATTCTATGTTACATGGTATTAATTTTAAAAACTTGTTAAAGTTGTAAAAAAAAATCTCTTTAGTATTTTATTGCCTTGTATTTTGCATAATCCATATCATCAAAGAAAAGAATGCAAAAATAGACAGTTATGTTATCACTTTTATTCTGTTTTGAGTTTCCAGTTAGTGTTAAAAAATCTGCAACATTGCAATGTACATATGCTGAAAGCTTTATGTGCAAGCTACTTTGGTTTTATTGTAGAACCTGAGAAACAGAATTCATACTCAAAAAGGAAAAAAAAATAATTCTTCATGACAGAACACTACTAAATCATACATTCTGTTATCAAGCTTCAGGTACCCGGTTTCTGCTGTGAATCATTTGAAGCTTATAAAATACCTTTCTTAGGTCAATGTCAAGAAATTCAAATGCAGACTCACAATATTGAGAATGCTATGATAATGTTTACTATCACAACTCTGTTTTTAAGAATTGTATTTTTATTTAAATGATAGCCCTGATGAACACAGCTGAAAAAGGCCGAAGATAATTTCCTTTGAACTCAATAAGTACACTTTGCCGGGACATTATAATCCATGGAAAAATCACTAGACTAGCTCTTAGGAAAGTTGGGTGCCTGTTTTTGCTATAAATGTAGCAGAAACAGAGCTTTCCAAATAACCCCGTGATCCTCTACATTTCTCAGTCTTCCTTGGAGTGAGGCTAGGGTCCCATGACTAGTTCTAGCTGATAGATTATGTCCAGAAGAGACATGTGTCCATTGGTGGCTGAGGGAGTTAAGAGAATGTGTGTCCTCTCTAAGTTTCTTTCCCTGCCTTTGCAGCCTTAGACGCCATGGTGGCGTGGCTCCAAAATGGAAGAGGGTGACCTAATCCATTAGATTTTGTGCCTGAGAGAAAAGGACCTAGAAACCACTATGGTTGTGAAGGTTTGTCTGATGTGGTGGTGAATATCAATTATACACTGATACAGTGAACATTAATCATTTATTCTATTTTGTATGCAACTTTTATATTAAGGTAAACAGTATCTGCTCATTTTAGAAATAAAATCATTCTTTTTTTTAGGAGCAGTAAATTTAAGAGTTTTATTGTACAGTAGAGTGACTATAGTATGATGATATAGTGATGATGATACAATTGTTTTTAAAAATTATTATTATTTCAAAACATTAGGGGGCTACAAATGTTTTTGTCACATGGATACTCTGTATAATATTGAAGCCGGAGCTTTCAGTGTACCAGTTACCTGTACAGAGTTCATTATACCTAATAGGTAAGTTTTTATCAATTACCCCCCTCTCCCCACTTCTTAGTTTCCAATGTCCTTTATGTCTTTCTATGCTCATGTGTACCCTACCCATCATTTAGCTCCCACCTATTAGTGAGAATATGTGGTGTTTATTTTTCCATTTCTGAGATACTTCACTTAGGATAATAGCCTCCAGTTCCATTCAAGTTGCTGCAAATTACATTATTTTATTCCTTTTTATGGCTGCATAGTACTCCATGCTGTGTGTGTGTGTCTGTGTGTGTGTGTACACACCACATTTTCTTTATTCACTCATGAATTGATGGGCATTTAGATTGATTTCATATCTTTGGAATTGTGAATTGTGCTGTGATAAACATTTGCGTGCAGGTGTCTTTTTGATAAAATTATTTTTTTTTCCTTTAGATAGATACTCAGTAGTGGAATTGTTGGATTGAATGGTAGGTCTGCTTTTAGCTCTTTGAGGAATCTCCACATTGTTTTCCACAGAGACTATACCAGTATGCAGTCTCACCAACAATGAAAAAGTGTACATTTTTCTCTGTATCCACTCCACCATCTTTTGTTTTTTGACTTTTTAGTAATAGCCATTCTGACAGGGGTAAGGTGGCATCTCATGGTGGTTTTAATTTGTATTTACTTGATGATTAGTGATTTTGAGCATTTTTCATATATTTGTTGATAATTTGTTTATCTTCTTTTGAAAAACTTCTATTCATGTCTTTTTCCCACTTTTTAATTTTTTTTTTTTTTGTCTTGATGACTTGTTTGAGTTTTTTGTAGATTCTGGGTATTAGTCCATTTTCAGATGTATACTTTGTGAATATTTTCTCCCATTTTGTAGGTTGCTTTTTTACTCTGTTATTTCCTTTGCTGTGCAGAAGCTTTTTAGTTTAATTAAGTCCCATTTACTTATTTTTATTATTGCGGTATCTGCATCTTGTTGAGGATTTTTGCATCAATGTGCACAAAGGATATTGGTCTGTAGTTTTCTTTTTTTGTGTGTCCTTTCCTGGCTTTGGTATCAAGGTGACACTGTCTTTGTAGAATGAGTTAGGGAGGATTCTCTCCTGTGTCATGGAATAATTTCTGTAGGATAGGTGCCAGTTCTTTGTAGATGGTGGGGGCTGTGAAACCATCTGGTCTGGGGCTTTATTTGGGGGGGGGGAGATTTTTTTATTATTGCTTCAATCTCACTGCTCATTTTTGGTCTGTTCAGGTTTTCTATTTCTTCCTATTTCAGACTTGGGAGGTTTTGTGCTTCCAGGAATTTATCCATTTCCTCTAGATTTTCTAGTTTGTGTTTGTAGAGATTTTCATAGTATTCGTGGATATTTCGTATTTCTGTGGCTTCAGTTGTAATGTTTTATTTTAATTTCTTATTGAGGTTGAGTCTTTTCAATATCTGGTTAATTTGGCCAGTAGTCTATAATTTTATTTGTCTTTTCAAAGACCCATTTGTTTCATTTATCCTTTGCATTATTTTTTGGGTTTCCATTTCATTTAGTTCTGCTCTGAGCTTTGTTATATCATTTTTTCTTCTGTCCTTCGGTTTAGTTTGTTATTCTTTTTCTAATTCCTTAATATGTGACATCACATTGATAATTTGTGACTTTTCTGTCTTTTTGATGTAAGCATTTAGGCTATGAATTTTTCCCTTAGGACTGCTTTTTCTGTATTCCACAGAGTTTTATAGCATGTGTCCTCTTTTTGGTTGAGATCAAGGAATCTTTTGATTTCCATCTTAATTTCATCATTGACCCAAAGGTGGTACAGCATCAGGTTGTGACTTCATGTGGATTTGAGAGTTTCTCTTAGAATTGATTTCTAGTTTTATTCCACTGTGGTCTAAGAAGATATATGGTATGATTTCAGTTTTTCTGAATTTCCTGAGACTTAGTTTGTGGCCTAAGATATGATCAATCTTGGAAAATGTCTCATGTGCTGATGAGAAGAATGTATATTCTTTAGTTTTGGGGGAGAGTGTTCTGTAAATGTCTGTTAGGTCAATTTATTCTAGAGCCTGTTTAAGTACAGTATTTCTTTGTTGATTTTCTGTTTCAACGAGCCATCCAGTTATGTCAGTGGGGTGTTGAAATCCCTGGCTATTATGAGGCTACTGTTTACTTCTTTGCTTATATCTAGTAGAATTTACTTTATGAATCTTGAAGCTCCTTTGTTAGATGCACATATATTTAGGATTGTTATGTCTTCTGCTGAATTTCCCCCTTTTTCATTATATAATGACCATCTTTGTCTTTTTTTACCATTGTTGATTTAAAGTTAATTTTATCTATATGAAAATGGCTATACCAGCTCACTTTTGGTTTCCATTTGTGTGGAATATTTTATTGCATTCCTTTACCTTGAGTCTGTGCAAGTCCTTATGAGTAAGATGTTTTTATTGGAGACAGCATATACTTGGACAATAATTTTTCATCCATTTTGCCAGTCTATATCTTTTAAGTGTAGAATTAAGACCATTCATATTCAGTGTCAGTATTGATATAGGGATACTGTTCTGTTCATCATGTTGAATGATACTTTGTTGTTTTGTGTTCCTTCCTGTGCTATTGTTTTATAAGAGCTGTGAGCTTTAACTTTTAGGTGTTTTTACACTCATGGATATCTATTATACTGTTACATGTATAGTGCACTTTTGAGCATTTCCTGTAGGGCAAGTCTAGTAGTGACAAATTCCCTTAGTGTTTGCTTTTCTGGAAAAGTATTTATCTCTCCGTCATTTATGAAACTTAGTTTTGCAGGATACAAAATTTTTCCCTGACAGTTGTTCTGGTTAATAAGACTAAAAATAGGGCTCCTATCTCTTCTGCCTGGTAAGGTCTCCACTAAGAAGTCTCCTGTTAGCCTGATGGGCTTTCTTTTGTAGGTTAGTTTTGCTTTAATCTTGTAGCTTACAGAATTTTCTCCTTCATTTTGACTTTGGCCAGCTTAATGACTTTATGTCTTGAAGATGTCTTATTTGCTATGAATTTTCCCAGTGTTTGATGACCATCTTTTATCTGGACATTTGAATCTCTGGAAAACCAGGGAAGATTTCCTCAATAATTCCCTCAAACATATTTTCCATGCTTTTTACTATTTCTTCTTCTTCTCCCTCAGGGACACCTAGAATTTGTACATTGGGTCACTTTACATAGTCCATTTTTCTTTGTGTGATTATTGTCATTCTTCTTTCTTCTTTTTTATGCATCTCTGACTGACTGTGTTAGTTTGAAAGCTTTATCTTCAAGCTATGAAATTCTTTCTTCTGCTTGGAATAGCCTGTTTTTGAGGCTTTCTGCTGTACTTTGAAGTTCCCTAAATGACCTTTTCCATTCTTTAAGTTCTATTATATCCTTTCTTTGTTGTGTATCTCTTTAGTGACTTTTTCATTTTTTTAATTCATGTCCTGCAATTTTTATTTTAGCTTCCTTATATTGGCTTTCAACTTTTTCTTCAATCCCATTCATCTTATTTGCCATTCATATTCTGAATTCTATTTCTGACATTTTGACAATTTCCTTTTAGTTGGGGTACCTTGCTGTAGGTCTATTCTGATCCTTTGTGGGTGTTAGAGTAGCTTGTTTTTTTTCATGTTATCAGAGTTATTTTACTGGTTTCTTCTCATCTGAAACCGCTTCTCTCAGTTTTGGACAGATAGGTTTATGGTGAACCTATTCTTCTTTGATGGGATCTCTCTTTTTTAGTGAGAAAGAGAGGTCCCTAGATGGCGCTTTTGTGTCCTATTCTAGAAAATTCATCTGGCAGGAGAGGGGTGGTTGTACTGAGATCTTATTCTGTTTTTTCCTGTTCCCTGTGGTTGTCACAGTCTACATCTGTTGGAAACTTCAGTGGGGAGCTGGGTGAGTCCCTCCTCATGGAGGTGGGAACATTATGGGCGATTGCTCTGCCTGAGTCTCCACACAGTGGTGGCAGTGGCTTCTGGGTGAGGCCATCAAGGTGGTGGTTGTGGGGGTTAGGGATGTGGGTATTTACTCTACCCAGGTCTAGGTATAATGGCAGTATATAGCAGGAGACTGTGGCTATTGGGCCTGTGGTGAAGTGCTGGATCACATGCATGGCATTGCATAGTGCTGCAGGTATGTGACCCACCAGTCAGCACATGGGGCTAGAGGATATAGCCTGCTGCATAGCCTGTAGGGGCATGGGGGTGTGGACCTCTGCACAGCATGCAGGTTTGCAAAGGTGTGGCCTGCTGGTCAGCACATGGGGCATGGCCCACAGCATGGAGTGAGGGTCTGTGGGGTCATATCCCAGCATGCAGGGTGGAGGATATTATTCCACCCATCAGTGTGGGGCCATAGTGGCTGGGCTGCCAAATGGTTGGGGCTCTTTCACTGAGGCTGCTACCATGAAACCTCTCAAGTGGCATCAGTGCCCACTCCATTCAAATTTCCTCATGGTGGGGGGCACTCAGCTCCCAGTTATGGGGTGTGACAGAGTGTCTGTTCTCACTGCTATCTTGCCTGTCCTGCAGGAGTGATGTGGGGTTGTTGCACTAAAGCCAATCCCTGTGTGGACCAAGTTATCCAGATCCAAGATCTCAGAATGCTGTCAGCTGTAGCAATCCAGGAACAGAGGCCATCACGTCCCCTCTGAGTCCTTCTCCAGTGCAACATTGCTATATCATCTCCAAGCAGTTCTCTGATCAGCATGGAGGCCTGCGGTGGTGGTAGGTACCCCTCACAGCTCAGGTTGCAGTGTCTGCGGGGGAGCATGGGGCCCTGGGATGTTGAGCCTAAGAATACTGAGTTATAGAAATGCCACCTTTATTTCTGGAGACAAGATTTGATTTCAGAAGTCAAATAAGGCTTTGTCTTAAAGAAAAAATAAATATGTTAGTTCAAAAGCTGCCTCGTCTCAGGAGGGCGTCTCGTTGGTCAGTAATAGCTGCACTTCAAAGAGACAGCTGTAAACTGGGCCTATGGTTCTCACCTGTTTTCAAAGACAAGGCAGGCCTCCATTAGAACCAAAAGGTTGCCAGAACTGACAGGCTTAGACCCATGGAGATGAGAGCTAATCAGATAGATATGCTAATGCCTAAGCCGGGCCCAGACGGAACCATGCGGTTGAAGTGATTAACACAAAGCACAGCCCATGTTGACTTCTGGGATCATCTCTGTCTCCAAGAACACAATCACTGGAGCCAAGATGTCTCTGTTTGTTGCTAAAGTAATAGCCTTATCATAAAACTTAGAAGTTTGCCCCAAGACGATTTTATAACTCATTGTTCCCCTACTTAGAGTTAGTTAAAGGATCTGTAGTAGCCTTTTAGGAGACTTTGACCCTAAAGCAAACTGTCTGTTAGTATGAAAATCCCATTGCCCTTGGCAACCGGAGCCTGTATCTACCCTATATAATACCTGTGTGGAGTTTCAGTCGGGGATATATTTTATGCGGGTAAAAATATATCCATCTGGATACCCTCCTTTATCTATTTTCATAAACCTTTACTTTATGAACTATATCTTTGGCTCTGTGTATTATTATTGCCATTATTTTATCTTTTATTTCTGTTTCCTACTATTTTTCATCCTTTGCGATGACCCCTCCCTGAGAGACCTGATTGGAAGAAAAAACCTCTTTGTGGGGAGCGTAGCTAACTCCCCGCACTGGGGTTCTCTCTTTTGTGCTTCCCCACATGTAGGCGTCTCACCCAAGTACCTTCAGATCCTGGTGAATGGATCTTCCTGCCCTCCTCTCTTTCACTCTAAGTGTCTCCGTTGCTTATCTGATGATTTAAAATGCTCTCTTCAAGAAAGTCCATCTGTAGGTGGGCATCTACTTGCAACTTTTGATCACCTCCTTGACAGCAGCATGTGCAGCTGCTTCTAGTCTGCCATCTTGGCTTCACTCCCCAAAACTATTCTTGTAAAACTATCTCGTAAAGTTAATGTTTGTGAATTGCCTAGATCAAGAACATATTTCTCCAGAAAGAATTTAAGGCCTTCACAATTTACCCAATTTTCAGTAAAAGATACAGTAAGGAACAATTTATTAAAGACTTAGATTATCTCCTCAAAGAGTTTTTAATAACTAGCAAAGAGATGTCCATAGTGGAAAATGTTACATTACAAATCAGCATGTGATTGAGCCAAAGCTGCAGAGGAGCCATTAAGTGCCTTAAAAATTTCAGGTTCGGAGTCTGACAGCCTTAGGCTTAAATCCTGATTTTAACACCAAAAAGCACTGTGCACTATGACCTTGAGAAAATTACTTAACCGCTATTAAATCTCAGTTTCCTCATCTGCAAAATGGGGAAATACCCATCTCACAGAGCTAGTTAGTGAGCTTAGCCATTGGCATGGAGTGATTAGTCAATGAAAGTCAAAAACAAATCAATAATAGCTGTATTAACACTATGAAAAGAGGATAGGTACATGATTTCAGATAGCTCATTAATTCAATTTTTCTACCAATAGATATTGAGCACTCACTACATTGAAGGCTTGTGATGGTCTCTATGGATAAACACAGTTGTATCAGTGTGGCAAGGATGGCGGGCTATACACCCAAAACTCACACTCCCACTTTCATTGCATGAAATTGCTCCTAGGTGGCTGTTGTACATCCTTGTACAACCTGGCCTCCTTGGCATGTCTCTGTGTCCATGTGATTTGTTCTTGCCAATGGAATATCAGAGAAGGTGTGACTTCTGGGCTTGGGCTTTTATCAAGTAGGTATACTTTCTCCATTCTTTCTCTCCTGTACACTGGCTGGCTGAAGAGGACTCCCAGGCCCTAGGGAAGGGCAGAATCACAAGATGGACAGAACCTAGGTCCTTGAAGAATGGTAAGGAGGAAAACTTCCTATCCTGGGCTGTTAAGCAAACAATAAATTTTTGCTATTGTTTTTACTAAAATTTTTGTTTTAAGCTATTGAATTTCTGTGGTTAATTTGCTATAATAGATAGTTTTACCCTAATTAATAACATCAGATAGGACTTTGCCCTAAATGACTTTAGAGTCTGTAAGAACTACTTATTGCAGCAATTGCAGCAGGCTGCCTTGTTGTTATTAGCTGGTAGATATGTTTGAGCAGGTCACACCCTTTGGGAACTTGAGAATTCATAGTGATAATAGGACAGCTCTTCCTTCCTTTTTCTCATGATTTTCCTTGATTTCCCCCTTGATGAGGGAGAACTGGATTGAGATGAAAGTAACACTTCCTTACATTCCATTTTTGTTTCTGTTTCTATTTCTCACTCTCCCAGTAGTGAAACCCAAGACTGATTTTGGGAATTTCTCACTACACTATGATGGAACTGTTTATCAGTATTTCTGTGTTCACTCTTCCATGCTGGTATGTTGTGGACAAAAACTGATCCAATATTTAAATAAAAATGTATATATAAGAACAGGATGTAACCAGAGTCAAGATTTCCATAGTCTATGCATATAAAATAACATCAAATTAAGTTTTAATGTGCAATCTCGAATGACTCAAGTCCTATCTTAGAATGAAAAATATTTCTTATATTTTTGTTTTAACTGATCCAACAAAAATACTTTAAAAATGTAAATAGCATTTTCAGGAAATACCTGGCATCTGCTTCCAAGCAGCTATGAATACTCAGTATTGTTATAAACTCTCCTCATTGGAGCTTGGAAAAATCTGTCCTATAATTTGCCTCCATGACTTTTACATGACTTTTATTAACAGTCAGGTGGCATACAAAAATACACATTTATTTCTCATGAGCCAATGCAGTTCAGCTGATCTAGGCCAGGCTCAGCTGGGTGGATCTTCTAATTTTGGCTTGGCTCACTCGGGCATTTAGAGTTGGCAGAGGTCAGCTGCTTTACACTGGGCTTGGATGAGAACACTCAGCTTTGCTTCACATTTCTATCATCCTTCTCCTGGGAGCAGTAGTGAGCCCAGGCACATCCTTCTCTTGGCAATGGCAGAAACACAAGAGCATAAACCGAATCTCATTTTCAAGCTTCTACTTTGATCATAAATGATGGCATTCTGTTGGCCAAAACAAGTCATACGATCAAATCCAGATTCAAGAGTGGAACAATGTACTCCTTCTTGATGGGAAGAGCTGCATAGTTATATGGTGGGGCACATTAATTCCTATAAGGATGAAGTATTGGTCCTATTAAGGCAATTTGCCACAATTATCCTATCTTCCCATAAGAAAATATTTTCCCTACTAAAATCTCCCTTAAATGCATACATTTTCCATTGAAGCTAGGTTCATTTTTATTAATTAAAAAGAAAGAAAATCTATGTTCTTAACCAGAAGTTACTCAGTAGGCAGCAAAGAAATAGTTTTAAAGGACTTTAGAGTATTAAAATTTCAGCCAATAGCACAATTTATCTTTCAAAGAGCATATGTAAATATATGTGCATAAATTTATTCATTAATTTAACAAATATTTGTAGCATTGATAATTTCTAGAAAGTTTAAAGGCTTTGAGGGACAAAATATTAATAAAACAATGTTTTTGCCTTTTAAAATGATGAGAAATAGGAAAAATCCCCCCTTTGGAAACCACCACCAAAAAAGCTCATAACAGTAGAGAAGTCCAATAAGGTAATGGACTTTTTATATTTGTTTTGGGCCATCCAACATGGTTTCAAGACAATGTTCACCCAAGTGGGGTACATGTTATTGGTTGTGTTACTTAATGGTAAGTTAAAATACATTTAACTATCAATGATATTGGATGTAATATGGGATTTCTCACAGGACTCTGTTAAAATGGAAGGAAAGAATCAAATAAGAGAGTTGAGATATATTATATTTGTGTTATGGGTTAAAATGAGCACTGTGTAGAAAAGAGTCAACATGGCAGATGTGAGATTGCTATTCTCACGTCTTGCAATATTGGCCATTTGCTGGCATCAGGAAACTGGGGTTTCAGAAGAGTTATCACCATTCCTAGAACACATAAGAATGTCCCATTGTGCCTAAACTGTTTATGCAAACATTATAGTTTATATGGAATATCTGCTTTCCTTCCAGGAGTCTGGAATTTTGGCACATGCTAGGCAGAGAGTGCCTGTGTGACTAGTGTCCAGCAACCCTGGGCTCTACAACATTGCTGTCATAACTTGTTGCTGGGGAATTAAGCACATCCTTTGTGACTCGATTGGGAGAGGACTCTTGGAGGCTTGTGCCTATATTCCTAAGAACTTTGCCCCGTGAGTCTTTTCCCTTTCTGATTGTGTTTTGTATCCTTTTGCTGTAATAAATCATAGCCATGGATATAACCATGTGCTGAGTCCTGTGAGTCTTCCCGGTGAATCACTGAACCTGGTAGTATTCTTGGGGACCCCTGACACAAGTACAGTCTTCTGTTTCCTATTCCTAGCTTTCAAAGATAACATCGTATGGCAAATTCATTCATGTATTCAGCAGAAATTTACTGAGCACCTGGTACACAATAGGCACTATGCTAAAACGTGACAATAAATCTGTGAATAAGACCCACATGGCACCTGCCTTCAAGGAGGCTGGATTCAGCAGGGGTTGAAACAATAGACTAAGATAAAGCCAAATCTATTTTCAGGATGTCTTTCCTCCCGCTCCTTTTGGCTAAAATGAAAAACATGCCAACTAGTTATAGAACAGTAAATAAAGGACTCAATTTTTTTCTAAGGCTAGTCAAGTGAAGCAGTGAGAGTGAAGACAAAAGAAATCTGTAACTGGTTGTGATCAATTAGTTGCAAGCACCCACTGCACTTGGACCAGCCAGGACCCAAGTCTTTTAAAAAGCACTTCATCAAAATTTGGTGCATGGCTTTCTGTTTTTCCTGAATAATAATAATAATTATATTGCACATGAGTATCAGTATCATGTTTCTTAAATTCAACAAAGGTATAAAAGCAATTGTTAGGTAAGCATTGTCCAGTTATGTAGGCGTCTGCTAAAAAGTAGTTATTGTATATCTTCATGAGCATGTTTGCCAAAGTACTCCATGGACTCCACTTGCAAGAGAAAATAACAGATTCATACATGTATTATACCTGGAGATTCTAATGCTATGAATTCTGATAGCAAGTTCAAATAATGAATTTGTAAGTGGAAACAAAATATACTGGGTTTTGTAATTGATTTTTTAAAGCGACTTCAACATTTTTTGAAATAATTAGGTCAGATATAACATTTGAAATGTAAATGTGGATTTCAAAAGGAATCAAATGATGAAGTGAAAATGGTAGCATTATTACCCCATTGGAATTAACAAAAAAATTGCAAAAAACATATTGGAAATTTAAATTGCTTGCCTACTTCTGCAGCTTTATGCACAGTTTTTTCTTGGGTGCAAATCAGTCTCCAGTTTTTATTTTAAGATGTGCTTAAAACATACGAACCAGATTAAGTTAGCTTCCATCTGCACAAAAGTGGGAAGGTTTCACTGCCTTTTGTGTCAACCAGCAAATATTTTCTCTTCTTATATCAACTTCTGCTACAAGGTTGGAAAAAATCTAGATAGAATAGAAAAAAGTGCCCACCATGATCTAATTTTTTCCAATTACTTTTGGTCTTACTGGAGCATACATCTTATATTTTATGGTCACCCATTCATCTCCTGTGCTTTGCTGCCTTTGTAATCTCATCATTAACAATATATGAGAAGAGTAGTTCCTCAGATTTAGGCATAACTGTGATTTGTTCCTGGCTGCTAGCACACTGGGGGTGGATTGGCTTTTGTTATGAATCATTTGCGCACATGATTTAATATATGTTTGGGCCATAAGTCTGGCTTTGATTTTTAAACATTTGACAGGTTGAGTCAATCTTGCATGAACACAAGTAAAATGCAGTGCACACTCAGTATTATCTCCCTACGCACGGGTTTTTCAGGCATGGAATCATTTGAGTGAGTGGCTGTTGTGAATTCACAATCAGCTTGAATTAGAGTTTACCCTGTGCTTGTTGGCCAAAATCTTAAACAGAAAGAATTGTCAAGAGATTGAAAAAACATTGAAAGAACTGAAAACATTAAATTTTCTGATAAAGAATATGAGTTTGGCATCATAAGGATCTGTGTGGAAACTTCTGGCTTCTTCATGTTGTGTATTCTTGGAAAAGTTAACCTTCTGCAGCTTATTTCTATATTTGTAAAATGGTGTTAAAAATAGGATCTGCCTCCTGAAATTGTTTCCAAATTAGGTTACAAAATCTTTGAAACATAATTATCTCAGTGGCTCAATAAATGTTACCTATAATATATAATGTAAATTTTTATAGTTTAACATGCATACAGAAAAATGCATAAAACCTAACTGTGCAACTCAATAAATTTTTAAAAGCTAAATACTTCAATATAGATTGCACTGAGATCAAGAAACAAGATATTATTATGTGTTCCTTCCAGAAACTGGTCCCCAACACCACCAGGGATAATAATTAGCCTCACCTCTACCATCATAGATGAATTTTGCTTGTTTTTAAACTTCATATGTAGATTCTTTCAGATTTTCTAAAGATAGTATCATGTTGTCTGCAAATAAAAATGTATTCTTCCTCTCCAATTCTTTTTTTCTCCTTCCTCAATTGCAGTGGATTGGGCTTCCAGGACAATGTTGAGTAGAAATGGCAATAGCAGTCATCTTTTTCTCAATCCCTATCTCGAGGGGAAAGCGCTTAATAATTCATTTTGTATGATCTTTGCTGTATTTTCAAAAGATGTTATCAGATTAAGAAAATCCCTGTATATTCAACTTGGGCTAGACGTTTTTGCTTTGGTTTGCTTTAAATAAAGAATGCTGAATTTTATGACAAGCTTTATGTGTATCTAATGGATATGATTTTCTTCTCTTTTTTGTGGATAACATGTCAGATTATATTTTTTCCCAAATGTTCACCACCTTTGTATTCATAGAAGAAAACTCACTTAATTGTGGTATATTATTCATTTTATATATATCCCTGGATTTGATGTAACATTTTGTTAAGGATTTTATATCTATGTCAATGAGAAAGATTTGCTAAAATTTTTCTTTCTTGTAATGTCCTTGTCAGATTTTATATAAAAGTTATGCTGATCTCATAAAATGAGGTGGGAAATGTTCCTTTTTTTTTTTTTTTTTTTTTTTAACTCATGCTTCCTTAAATGTTTGGAAAACATACAGAAACCATCTGGACTTAGGGTTTCTTGTGTCTGGTTTGGTAATCAGTGGTTTTCAAGAAAGGAAACTTTTCATCTAAATTGTCAAATGTATATTTTTCTTTATTATTTTTATCCTTTTACTTTCTTAGGATTAATTTGCTCTTCTTTTTCTAGTTTCTCGAGATGGTTGCTTTGTTCATTGATTCTCACCCTTTGTTGTTTTCCATTATCTGCATTTCACAGCCACAAATATGCCTTTAAACACTGTATCAGATGTATTACAAAAGATGTGATGTGTTGGACCTTCATTATCATTTAGTTCCAAAGATCGCCTAATTTTTGTGAGTTATTTTTTTGACTTATATGTTCATTGAATAAAATGTATCACTTAATTTCCAAGAAACTGGGGACATTATTTTTATTTATACTTTTTGTTATAGACTAATTTATTAACTAATTGCATTGCTCCAAAAATATAATTTGAATGATTTAAATTTTTTGCAGTTTGTTTAAGTTTATTTGAGGATTTATCATACACATTTTTTTGGTAAATGTTTTATGTGGACTCACAAAGAATGTATATTGTCATCATTGGGTGCTGTGTTCAATGAATTTCAGTTATGTTAAATTGGCTAAGAGTGTCGTTCAGCTTTTCTATGAAATTACTGATTTTATTTGTTCTAGGTGGAACCTCTGGAATACTGCCAATGGTTTCACCCACTTATTGGTAAAATTCAATAATCTATTGTTTCTCTCATTGATTCTGCTACTTAATTTTGATGAAAATTAATGTTTTCACAAGCAAATTGATGCTTAACTATTGAGTCTTGATATCAATTAGTTACTTAGAATTCATATTTTGAATATTGTTTTATTTATTTGAAAATCCATCTGAATTCCTTTTTGCTTACTCATAAATTTAACATTTCTAGAGGAAATTGTTGTCAAAAGTCATGACATATTTTCTTCTTGGCTACCTAAAGGTTGTTGAGAATGAAATGTTAAATTTTATTTTATGGTTCAATGAGTCAGTGGGTAATATACTAATGATGCCTAATTGTCCTGAAATTGGCAAAGTTAAGCAGATCAGCTCATGCCATAACAATTAGGCCTTAATTAGCTCCTAGTAATTAGGCATCAAGTTTTCCCAAGTGGAACCCTCAGAGAATCTTGAAATGGTAAATAAGTGAACTATTAGCCCAGGATTTCCAAATGGTAATGGTTTCCATATTAATAAGCTAGATATTTCAAATAAAAATATTGAAGATTTTGTGGTCAATCAGGGAGCTGTATTAAGTGGCTAATATGAGAATGCCCTAACATAGATAGCTATGGTTCAACTTCAAATATAAATGATGGGTTCCTAAGGGTGATGTTTATGAATGAACCAATAGGATAAGTTTTCAGCTATTTCTTGGCCTCAGCTATCAGGCCAAAAAATAGCTTTTCCGGTAAATTTTGTCTAACCTATAATATCTATGAACAAATATAAGGGAATTACACCATTGACTTAATGCTGGGAATTCATTTTTAACTCTAATGCACATATCTAGTACATTCTAGTTTGGGAATTTAAAGTGTGTTATAGTGTATTCTAAGAAAGTCATGCACTGAAAGAATATAATCCATGCAAAATGTTACAAAATTCCTTTGCCAATCTTTCTTTTTTATGATTTACTTGTATTTGAAAGTCAAGAGCTAGAATGGAACAGTTTATTTTATCAGAGCTTTCTAAGCAATCCCAGATAAATATCAATCATACTCAAAGCCAGTAGTCCAACACTCACCCAAGATGATTCTTATTTTTCTCTAATCAAAAAAAAAAAAAAAAAAAAAAAAAAAACCCAGAGAGATACTGGAACCAAACCAACATATTTTCATGTTCACAGAATGATAAAATGAAAAGTGTCATTTTCACTTTTAATCCATCTTCTAAGAACTACAAGTGATGCTGCTTAAGAATGGTTAGCTGGGTGGTGTATCTCATCTGCCATCTTGCCTCCTCCCCCAAAGACAATCACAGCGACAACAAAAATAAATAAATGGGACCTGATCAAATTAAATGGCTTCTGCACAGCCAAGGAAATTATTATGAGAGCAAACAGACAACCTACAGAATGGGAGAAAATATTAGCATGTTACACAACTGATAAAGGGCTGATAACTAGAATCTATATAGAACTCAGGAAAATCAACAAGAAAAAAATCAAATAACCCCATTAAAACGTAGGCAAAGGACATGAACAGAAACTTCTTTGCAAAAGAAGACAGACTAATGGCCAAGAAACATATGAAAAAGTGCTCAAACTCTCTAATCATCAGGGAAATGCAAATCAAAACCACAATGAGATATCATTTAACTCCAGTGAGAATGGCTTTTATCAAAAAGTCCCAAAACAACAAATGTTGGCATGGATGTGGAGAGATAGGAACACTCATACACTGCTGGTGGGACTGCAAACTAGTACAATCTCTATGGAAAGTAATGTGGAGATACTTCAAAGAGCTAAAAGTAGAAATACCATTTGATTCAGCAATCCCATTACTGGGTAACTACCTAAAGGAAAAAAAGACATTCTATAAAAAAGACATCTGCACGAGAATGTTTATAGCAGCACAATTCACAATTACAAAGGTGTGGAAACAACCCAAGTGCCCATCAATATATGAGTGGATTAATAAAATGTGGTATATGTACATCATGAAGTACTACTCAGCCACAAAAAACAATGGCGATCTAGCATCTCTTGTATTATCTTGGATGGAGCTGGAGTCCATTCTATCAAGTAAAGTATTACAAGAATGGAAAAACAAGAACCACATGTATTCACCATCAAATTAGTACTAATTGATCAACACTTATGTGCACATATGTAGTAACATTCATCAGGTGTCAGGCAGATGGCGGGTGTGGGGGAGGAGGGGATGGGTATATTCACACCTAATGGGTGCGTTGTGCACTGTCTGAGGGATGGGATCACTTGTACCTCTGACTTGGGCAGGTCAAAGGCAATATATGTAACCTAAACGTTTGTACCCCCATAATATTCTTAAGTAAAAAAAAAAAGAATGGTTAGCTGTTAAGTACTGCGGTTATAACGAGGTGTGTATGAAAGAAATATTGTTTCATACTCTAGTGACATGGGTTTTAGCAGAAATTTTGTGTTAAGACTGGCAGAGTTGATATTAATTGCAAAGGGGATTTAGACTATTGTAGAAGTAATTTTGGGAGATATTCTTAGTTTTATTTTTTTCTGCATTGTTTGATTGAATATCTTGTTTTACTTTCTCTCTGACTCTATTTCTCACTGAAAAACATTTTCCATCTATTTTTGCATAAAGCAAGTTGTATTCAGAGAAAACTGTAAGATTCCCATCAAAGAAATATGCTTAATATTCAAAAGCATCAGAACACAGTGACCACATTGCTGATCTTAAAATAATTATTTTAAATGCACATTATAGAATTGGCCACACTCTACATTTTGAGTTCTTTTGATTCCCATGTTGAAATATTAGCCCCCAATGTGATGGGATTAGGAGGTAGGGCCTTTGGAAGGTACTTGCATCATGAAAGATGGAGCCCTTGTGAATGGGATTCGTGTCCCTCTAAGAAGAGAAATGAAAGAGCTTGCTTTCTCCCACTCACCTCCATCTAGTCATACAAGGATACAGTTAGAAAGTAGCTGGTCTACAAACCAGAAAGTTGTCCTCCCCAGACATGGGATCTAAAAACATCTTGGTCTTGGACTTCCCACCCTTCAGAACCATGAAAAGTAAATACTTGTTATTTAAGCCACCATGTTTATGGTATTTTTGTCCTAGCATCCCAAACTGACCAATGTACTCTACTAAGTGGAATCATACAATATTTGTCCTTTTGTGTGTGACTTATTTCACTTATCATAATATTTCTAAAGTTCATCCATATTGTAGCATCAGAATTTCATTACTTTTTAAGTCTGAATAATAATCCATTGTATGTATATGTCGTATTTTGTTTATTCACTCATCTGTTGATAAATTTGGGTTATTTCCATATTTTGACTGTTATGAATAATGCACTATGAACACTGGTATGCAAGTATCTGTTTCAATCACTCCTTTCAATTTTTTTGGTTATATACCTGAGAGTAGAACTCCTGGATCATATGGTAATTTCATTTAACTGTATGAAAAGCCACTAAACTGTTTTCTACAGCAGCTCCACCATTTTACATTTCCACCAGCAATTCACAAGGGTTCCAATTTCTTCATCATCCACATTTATTTTCTCTGTTTCTTTTTTGTTAAATAATAGCTATCCTAATGGATGTAGAGTGGTATTTCAATGTGAACTTGAGTTGTATTTCTTGAACAACTATTTTTGTTGAGCATATTTGCATGTGTTTGTTGATGATTTGTATATTTTCTTTGGAGAAATATCTGTTCAGGTTCTTTGTTCATTTTTGAATTGGGTTAGTTGTTTTTTTGTTGTTGTTGTTATTGTTAAGTTGCAGGAGTTCTTCATATATTAACATAAATCCCTTATCTCATATATATATATATATATATATATATCATTTGTGAATATTTTCCTCTATTCTGTGGTTTGTCTTTTCCCTCTCTTGATAGTTTCCACTTATGTACAAAGTTTTTAATTTAAATGAAGTTCAACAGATCTATTTTTTTTTTCTTTTATTGCCTGTGCTTTTGGTGTCATATCTAAAAACAATCATTGCCTAATCCAATGTCATGAAGATTTCCCACTATGTGTTCCTCTAAGAGTTTTATTGTTTCATCCCTTAAATTTAGATCTTTGACTCATTTTGAGTTAAGTTTTATATGTGGTGTAAGATAAACGCTGAACTTTATTCTTCTGTATGTGAATATTCAGTTTTCCCAGCAGTGTTAGTTGAAAGACTATCCTTTGTTTATTGAATGATCTTGGCACCATTTTCAGAAACCAATGGACCATCTATGTGAGAGTTTATTTTTGCATTCTCTATTCTATTTCATGGGTTGATACGTCTGTTTTTATGCCAGTAGGACACTGTTTTGATTACTGTGAATCTGTAGTAAGTTTGAAATTAGGAAATAGGAGTCCTCCAACTTTGTTCTTTTTCAAGCTTGTTTGGTTTTTCAAATTCCTTTGAGATTCTATGCAAAGTTTTGAATTGGTTTTGTATTTCTGCAAAAAACAAAAACAAAAACTTTGATGGGGATTGCATTGTATCTGTAGATTGTTTTGGGTTGTATTTTCATCTTAACAATATTGCCTTCCAACCGTTAACATGGATTGTCATTCCATTTATTTATGTCTTCTTTAATCTCTCTCAAGTTTTTGTAGTTATTTGTGTATAAGCCTTTTGCTCCCATAGTTACATTTATTTCTAATTATTTTATTCTTTTTGGTGCTATTTTAACTGGAATTGTCTTCTTAATTTCCTTTTCACATTGGTGATTCATAGTGTATAAAAAGGTAACTGATTTTTGTGTGTCAATTTTGTATCCTGCTACTTTGTCAGATTTGTCTATTAGCTGTAATAGTATGTGTGTGTGTACTCTTTAGTGTTTTTACACGTAAGATTGTGTCATATATGAATGTAGATAATTTTACTTCTTTCAATTTTTTTCTTTTATTACTTTTTCTTGCCTGAGTATTCTGGCTAGTACTTTAAATACTACGTTGAATAAAAGCAATGAAAGCAAACATCCTTGTCTTATTCCTAATCTTAGGGGAAAAGCTTTTAGTCTTTCACCACTGAGTCTGGTGTTAGGTTTGGGTTTTTCATGTATATAGTATGTTTTTAATATTGTATACTTCCCACTGAATTTATATAACTAAATAACTTGTACAATTCATTAATAAAATGAATTTGGGGAATGCATATCACCAAATGTCAGAGAAAGAATGGCTTTAGATGTTCATATCAGAAAACTGCTCAAAAAGAATGGCTCAAATAAGATTTGGGTTTATTTTTTTTTTTTCATGTGATAAGTCCAGATACAGGGAGCTGAAGTCTGATATAGTAGATCCACAAAAATACTAGGGGACCAGTCACCTGATACTTTCTGCCCTGAAGGGTACAGCAGTCTTCCTTATGCTTGTAGAATGCTGGTCGCAAGACTGTTTGAACCAATGGGCAAAAGGATCGTATTTACTGACGTCCTTCTCTGTTTACAAAGAGCTTTCCTGGAAACTACAGTAATTTCCACTAGGTTTATTTCATTGGCTAAAACCTGGTTGCATAGTCAAACCTAAGTGCAATGCATTCCTTAAGATGGACAAATTACTTAAATTGAGAAAGAAGTATTAAATGGCCATTGTGAAGGTAACATCTTATTCTACATCATTGTGCTTCAACACAGAAAAGTAAGAAAAGGAAAAGCAATGTCTTAAAACCGTATGTGCATATGATTGGCATAAAGTACATCTTTCAATACATATAATATTTATGCAACAAAATGAATGACTGAATCTGTCTGCAATGGAGTTCTGGAGTTCTTATGGTGAAAATATCAGAAAGTAGTTTCCAAAAGTACTTTCCACTTTGCCTTAAAAGGGATGGTAAAAGTAGCAGGATTTTGTCATTCAGATGTAAATATTGTGTTTGCCTGATTGAAGTGGGTAGCAAAAATTAATAAACTTCTGTCATTGCTCTATGATTCTATTAATATTTCATTCAACATGAAATAAACAAATTTAAGAGTAAAAGATTATTTAGGGGAATATATTTAAAAATTGAATATATTGATATTAATATCATTGTCTAAAGCATATACTATCTACAAATATTAATTGAAGGCACAAATATCTAAGAGTTCTCTTTCTAATATGGTACATTTTAATTTACCTGAATTTTTCCCTTATAATTTCATTAACATACTCTAAGCCAAAAAGATTCTTAGAAGACAGTGCCTACAATAGCCTGTCATATCTTTTACTTCAAGAATTAAAATATTTCCTGTTTACTCTTGCTTTATACATACATGTATTAAGGAATGTAAATTACACAATCAGATGCATTTTGTGGCTCAAAGGAAAATTCCATGTGTCAAAATCTGAGCTCAAGAGTGCCAATTGATAAAATCCAACCTCAAACTCTGCACTAAATACTAATTTGTATTTTTGTTTAAATCTGTCCTACTTGAAGGTTTAAAGTATCACTCTTCACTGTAAGTATTGTTTTCTTAGAATGATTTTGATTTCTAATTAAGAGTGGTGACAGTGATGGATTAAGATGAGTTAGATTAGATTCATTGAATATTGAATGTTATTTACCACTATTGTCCTTCTACATCACTAGATAAAAATGAATCAAAGTGAAAGTTATGATAGAACATGGCAAATATCATTAATTTAATTGGACCTCTTAGTACAAATCAGAAAGTCCCTTTTGAATATGTCAATTTTTTAAAAATGCATCAAAATTATTTCTAAAAAGCTGGTAAACAGCTCCAAAGATTTTATAATTATATTACAATAACTAACATTCATTGAACATGCACTGGGCTAGGCAGTCTGCTAAAATTTATTTTATCGCATTTAATCTTTATAAAAACTCTATAAAATATGTAATTTCATATCCCCATTTTATAAATAAATTTTCTAAGCCACAGATTCACAGAGCTAATGGTGAAGCCAAGACTGCAAAGCAGATTATCTTCATTTAGAGCTCATGGTCTTAACCATGAGGCTATGTGGCTTTCAATAAATATTCACTGGAATATTTGTTAATAGAAATACACACATACATATCTACACATGTAGACATGTGGGTGTGCATGTGCATACACATATACCTAGTTTAGAAGCACTCTTTTTCTAATATGCATCTGTTATGCATTTCTATATGCATTTCCATTTGCACTTCTATTTCCCTTCTAATATGTGTCTGTTAAGAAGCATAATTAATTGTCAGAAAAAGATATTTAATTAAAATGTATTGCCATTTAAGTCACTAAAATGGGATATAAATTGTATCATTCAAAAGAGACAAGTTGGTACAAAACAAATTATTATTTTGACACCCAAAATATATTGATTGGGCTTATTTGAACACAAATTGGACCTTAAAAAATTTGACTTCATTCTTTATTAATGTTGGAAGCATTGTCCCAAATAAATGTAAGAATAAGATTTAGTAGAGAATAATTCTATCTATTAAATTCTAGGTTTATACATATTTGGCAAAAGAACATGGTTTACAGAGTAGAAGTTATTTCAAGGTACTCTATTAAAAATAAAATTTCACCTTGCTATATTACTCTTTACCAAAATATTAAATCTATTTTAAGCAGCTCCATTTTGTACCAAAATCCATCTGATATAATTACTAATCTACTGACAGATATTTTGAACCATGATTTTTGGTCCCTAATCCTACTGTACAGGATGAAAAATGATATAATTTTATAAGTAACAATGCTTTCGAAAATAGAAATTCTCTGGCACAGTTTTTTAAAATACTAAAACAATGAACCCCTTCTTGATCTCAAAGAATTAACATGACAGATAGATGATACATTTTCACATGTAAATCACACATTGTGGACCTTACTTCTTAGTGTATTCAAAGTCTGTAATATTTCTTACTATAATTAGATCATATTTTGACTATAGTAAAGGAAGCAGTAGGAATCTAAAATTTCAGAGAAATTGCTACTAATTTACTATAATTTTATGCAATGGACACTCTAACTAAGAGGAAGTGTGACCTCGCTGCTATGAGTCATCCTCTCTGGTTTCTGAGTTCTGCCATCTTAACAGCTGGGAAATCTAAGTGGAATAACCTCATGGTTCTGTCTATCTACAAAATGGCTGTAGCAATAGTCACTATTTTATGGGGCATAAATTAGTTAAAGTATAATTTGTTTAGATAGTGTTTAGTTTAAAGAATGTGCTTTGATTATTATTTATAATTATTATTATCTTTTTTTTTTACCAGCACTGTAGCATCAAAAAAGGAAATCTACATTTTCATTTACCTGCCTGGGCTTTATTCACTTTTGCCCAGAGAAACTCTATAAAATAAATGTGGTTGTTTCAATGAGTCCTGACACATTTTGAAGATAAAACATCAGGGGGCTTTAAAAATAATGTTCTATTGTCTGTTTGATTAAAGTTCTTCATCATTTGCTCCTTTACTCATGCATTAATTCATTTGTTCAATGAATACCTTTTGAGTGCCAGTCCCTGAGGACAAGGGGTTTAACAAGACCAGCATGGTGTCTACCCTCACAGAATTTAATAGCTGTGATGGAAACAATTAGGCAATGATCAAACATGTTATAAACTGAGATACATCTTACATCAGGACAAAGGAATATTAATATTCTGAAATATTAATAAAAAAAACCCAACTGAAGTTGGAGGGGACAATTTTCTGAGGAAATGACATCTAAGGTGAGTCCTACAGGATGAGTGAGAATTTGCCCTGTGACATTATTTCTGGAGGTGAGAACAGCAAGCCCAGGGGTTCTGAAGCAGGAAATGAATCTGGGCCAGTGTAGAGGGAATGTAGAGATATAATGGGAGTGGGTTGACTCGAGTGTAGACAGAGCCAAGTCTTAGAGGCCTCAGGGATTGAGCTAAAAACCTGAGATTTTCTTCCACTCACCTTAAGAAGCTGTTGGAAGGTTTTAAGCCAGGAAGAGACTGCATAGAGTTTGCATTTTAAAAAACATGTCTGGCTGTTGTGTGGAGAATAGATGGCAGGGGTCAGAGTGGAAGCCAACAGGAGGCCATAGCAGTTGCCTGATAAAAGATGACAGAGTCTTAGATGTTTGCAGGAGGTGCTGGCAAGGAGGATGAAGAATGGGACAGAGAAAGCAGACACAGCTTGGAGGCACAATCCACAGGATTTATCAGTAGAATTGATGTATGACAGACTTTTGTATAAGGCTCAACAAGTATCTATTTCTCAATTATTCTGTATAATTTCTTGCCTCCTTTCTTTGAAATGTAAAGTTGTGATCAAATATCCTTGCCTTTCTATTCAACCAAGAATGATTCTTAAAATCTTAGCTTTCCTCAAGGGATTTTTTAAAATGTTACATTTCCTATGGAAACTGCTCTCAATTGGAATGAAGTCTCAGTCCAACATGCTTTGCTTTTTGCTGCATCCCAGAGCTAGCACGATGTTAGAGGACAGAAGTGTCACCTGTGCAGATGCCTTACTCCTGCTCCCGCCCTTTTTTGTAGGCATCTCACATGCCACAGCTACATGTTGGTCACACTACACAGCAGACCGTATTACTTAATATTCAACAAAGATTGTCCTGACGTTGATTTTGTTTAAAAGTAAGAATAAGAAGTTTTGGGTCAGAAATCAAGACTCTCTATTTTGGAGAATGTTAGGAATTTTTTTTTTAGCAGCATTAAAATAATCAGTGCATAGTACAGGGATTAGTGTATATTCAACTTTTGTTCTCCCTGGCTCACATTTAAAAACCTAGCAGTCAGGAGTACTATTTAAAAATCTCTTATACTATAAATACTTCTGGTTTTAGTAGTTAATTATGCCACACTTCCAATGTTGTGGTTTAATTCTTTCACCTATTTTAGCTCTGTAACTACCAATGAGACTACAATTTTTTTAAGAACAGAAAACATATATTTCTTTGTATATTCCAAGATGTGTATCGAAATCCCTACTGGCATTTTCTCTGTTTCCCAAGGCCTCACTAGATTCCCACAGCTAAAGCCATTCTTTTTGGACTCACTCTGCCTTCTTCTTTGAAGCCCCACACCCTGGTTCCTAACTGTGAAGGTGTACATACTCCAAATTACACCCTCAAGCCCAGTTATTTTTGCTCTCCATCCATACTTTTTGAATCAATAATTGTCTGCTCAGTTGTTGCCTATTTCCTAATTTCTTTGGAACCACTCAGTGGTTAAGTTTTATATCACAACCTTGTCACATACCCTAGAAAGTAAGTACACCTGCCTTTGGTTGTCCTCATGGGAATTTTACATCTCAACTATCTCATGTGTGATACAGTTCTCAGCATATGCATGTAATTTTATGGCTCGATGATCTAGAAAGAAAGATAATGGAGAAATATAAAATAGTCAATTGATACAAAATTCACATCTTCGCTCTGGTTAATGTTTGTGGCAGAAAATACTGGTTACCTCACATGTCCATTCTGTCCTTCTTCTTCAGTAATACAGCTCCCAAAGTATCGCTAGGCACATGGCCACCCAACTAAAGATTGCATTTGCTAGATGCTGTTGAAAACAGACATCGCTATACAAATAAATTTTGGTAATGGCATCCGAAAGGGAGCGATGTGTGGGACTTTCTATTCATGATCTTAAAGGGCAAGAACATGGATCCTTTTTCATTTGCTGGAGAAGTGAGCATGATCATAGCAACTGGGGTAGTCCTTTCACACCACAAGATGGAAGCCATCTATTGAGGCTGACTGCACACAAAGAAGCTAATTGTATCCCCAAACTGGAAAGCCACCACTGCAGCCCTAGATCACCTCGATTATGACACTTGATTAAGCCACCGTTATTTTGGGTAGAGCAGCCAGACTTGAATCCAAACATCATAACACAATGTTGTTTCCAATCTACTGAATCGTTGCACAATACAAGGAGTACAAGGTTAGCATTCTTTGTAAAATGTGTTTGAATAAAAACCACATACATGCTCATTCATGTAATTTCCAGCCTTGTTATATTATTTTCATAAGTCTATAGCATTATTGTAATATAAACCTTTATGGGAAAGTTTTCTTTCAAGAAATTCAACTCAACATGCACTTACAGAAGACTTGTGACTCAAAAGTGTGTTAGGTACATGTATTCGCTTGTTACAACTACTTAGTGTGTGCCCTAAGAGACCCTATAATACAATGGCCCAAGCAAGGTAGAAGTTATTTCTCTCCCTGGTGACAAGAAAGATTGTCTATCATGGAGAGGCAATTTTGTTCCATGACATCATCCATGTGTCTAAGTACCTTCTTTCTTGTTACTCTACCATTCTCTGGGTCAGGGGCTGGAAAATATTTTTCTGTAAAGGTCCAGAGAGTAAATATTTTAGACCTTGAGGACCATATTGTCTCTGATATCTCTGATGCAACTACTCAGTTCTGTCATTGGTACATAGCATGAAAGCATCCATAGACAAAATGCAAATGAATGAATATGGCTGTGTTGTAATAAAATCTTATTTGCAAAAACAGGGGGCAGGCTGGATTTGGCCCATGGGACATGATTTTCTGGCCCTTATTGAGAATATTGTCCTATCCTACATGGTTGATGCTGGTTTCCTACTGTATCCATTTTCCAGCCCACTGAGAAGGAGGGGGGAAATGGAGGGGAGTGGTTTTCTTTAAAGGAGGCAAGGGAGATGTCATAAGCATTACTATCATCATACTCCCTTGGTAAGAACTTAGTCACACTCAGCTTAAAGGAAGGTTTGGAAATGTAGTCTCTAGCTGGGCAGCATGAGCCTTTCTAAAATGTGAGGGGGAAGATGGTTTAATTATAAAAAGGAAGCAGAGGGGAAAACTAGCCCTCTCTACTACTTTGTAGATTTGTCCTTGGGCAGCTCATGATTTATCAGGGAATCTAGTTAAATAAAAAAAATACCTGCCATATAGCATGATGCAGGTGCTAATATTTCTAAACACCCATACATACACGTGCACACATACTTCTATGAGATACAAATACAAGAACAGGAATTCTGGTTGTAGAGTAGAAAAGAAAACCAAAGAAGTATGGTCACATTTAAACAAGTCTTCATGGGCTAAATAGGCATTCACCAAGCAGACACATCGAGGAAAGGAATTCCTTGCAGAGAGAACCATAGAATTGTGTTAGGAAGGCAAGATTGTACTGTACTAACAGACAACCACAAAATTCAGTGCTTAAAACTAGTGAAGTTTGTTTTTTTAAAATGATAAAGATTGAATTCAGTTCTGCAGGAGTCCAAACTTCTTGAAGCGAGCAGCATGTCCACCATCCAGAACATCACCAGTCACTGCAGTGGGAAAAGGGGCTGGGCCATCGTTATGTCAAACGCAGGCTCTTAAAGACTTTACTCCAGAATCATTGCATCATCTTTGCTCACATTTTGTTAATTGAAACAAGTTCTGTGGGAGTGCCTTAATTTAAGAAGATGGGGAGGTGCCATCGCACCATGTATCTTAAGGAGACAGCAGGGAATATTTGTAAACCCTAATGTTGACCACAGTTATTAAGGGCTCAGAGACAAGAGTTTAGGAGTAGCCAGGAGCCTGGTGACTGGAGCTTCTAGAAGGTAGACAGTAGAGGAATTGAGCTCTATCTGATGGAACTATCAAATGTGCTTAAAGAAGAGCCATCCAATTGAAGAACCACTGTGAAAATAGCAGAGACGATGGATTAGAACAAGGGAAGATTTTTTTTCCAGAGGGCAAATGGATATAACTGGCAAAAATTTGCAGTGTGAGAATGAGGTTAAGAAAAGAGCCAGGAATATTACACAGATCTATACACGTGATAAAATGACATAGAACTACACACACACACACATGCACACACACAAAGGCATGTAAAAACTGAGGAAACCTGAATAAAGTCTGTAAATTATACCAATGTCAATTTCCTGGTTTTGACATTATATGACAGTTTTGTAAAATGTGACTTTGGAAAGCTGAAGGAAGACTACATGGAACCTTCTGTATTATTGCACTTCCTATGAGCCTATCATTATTTCAAAATAAAATGTAAAGAACAACCAAATGGTTCCAATATTTTAGAGGTTATTTACTTAAACCTGACTCATAATTTGCATTTGCATAGTGCTTTATAATTTATCATCACTTTCGCAGATATCATCTTATCCTTACAACTACTCTCAGACATGTGAAAGATATAGCAATTGTTGGTACTGTCGTATATGTGAAAAAGCCTTCTGTTGTCCTATTAAAGACCATATAAGAACAAAAATAATTAAAGTATAATATAAGAGGAGCTCTTAAAATCTAACCCCCCTTGACATATTTTCAAACAATATTGCCCCTGAATGCCTCCCACTCCCAGCATCTAAAATGATGTGTCATGAAGCCATATATTTGTGAGGCAATGTGCATAATAACATATTGTCATATGATGAGCCTGAAAATGAAATGTTTCTTAGTTGACCACAGCAACAATAATCCAAAACCCAAATAAAAATGCTCAATGCTCTTTTCTTTTCTTAAAATAGATGGTGGAAAAAGTATGGATCTTAAAAATCTTTCTAAAAATTTCTGCACAGCAAATGATTACCAGCTACTGTCAATGATAATTAGAATCAATATTGATTCTCTCTTTATTTAAAATGTAATTTTTGGTCTACTATGGATTTTTTGTGTGAATTTTTATTTTTTAAAAATATTGCATTAAAATATTATTTATCTTGATTACTGATAACTTGAGTGTTTCCTTAAACTTTCTGCCTCACTCTGAATAGGAGACTAGATGACTTTTTATGACTTCTTAATAAGGGAAGTCAGTTACCTGTAGAAAAACACCAAATATCATTTTACCTGCTGTTCTCAACCTAGGCATCATGACTGACTCTGTACCTCAATATCTAATGGTTCTTCATGTGATCAGAAAAAATAAATCACCTAATCTGTGGTTAAAAATAGATCTTCTCTACAAATGACACAACGGTTTTCCTGTGGGAATTTTACAAACAAGTTATTTGAGCTGAAATATAGTTTTCTTTATGAAATAAGTGTGTGTCTGCATGCATTGGAACACTAATTTCAGTTGTTTTCAAAATAATTTGGTTTGGACTTATGGGACTCTGGATTTTGTTTTTGTTTACTTATTTTTTCATTTTAAGCTGTTGAACACCTGCTAAATCCTCAACAGATATGAATCTAGAACAATTGTTAGCTTTTAAATTTATTGCAGAGTTTCCAAAGGTAACCTAAAGTTAAGGCGTTGATAAGGTTTAAAAAATCATCTATATATGCATATCATGCATTTTGACAAAGGAAGTATCATTTTCTTTGTAAATTAATGTTCAGAAGTTCTACTATATACATGGATGAATTTTGTATAAAAGGGGAGATATTATCAAACTCAAGTACTCTTTCAATTCTCTCAATTTTCTTTTTTTTAACATGAAGGGAGAAATTAATTTGAAATTTCTATTAAATTATTTTTATTATACAAAGCCCTCATGGAAAATTCCTGGGAAACACTTGTCGAATCCATATCAGATTGCTTTCCTGCAGTAAATTCCATGTGCTTTTGTTGCTCTTGGATGAAAGAGCATAACTTTAATATCCTATTGTTTAATGTAATTATTCATTATCACACTTACACCAAAGATGCCAGCCAGTTGCCTACACCATTGTTGGTCTTGGGTCTAGAGGGGTTTCTCATTTTTATCACATAAAAAGGGTAATTAACTTGCTATTAATCTGAGTATAGACAAAAATAATTTAAGGAAAAACTATGGGTTAGGATTCCAAAGGTTCTAAGATGATTATAGAAGTGGCTAGTGTCTAAGAGATGAGATATATATATTTTTTTCTTGAATACTATAATACCAAGATGACATGAGTAGGAATTTGAAATGTTCCATTTGATTTGCATTTTATTAAACTTTGTATTCATTTCCTGTATATCTTTACTTACCAAGTTATACCTAAAAAAAAGAGAGACCCAAAATTGGTTAAGGAACTAAAACTTAAAGTCAATTCTAAGAATGCTCTTAGAATATTCAACCTGGAGAAGAGGAAACAGAAATATAACTCTGATACTTTTCAGGAATGTTTGCAGTGTTTTCATATAGCAAGGCAGGAGTGGTTATAAACTGCATCTTTTGCTGGGAAAAATTTCAAATGAAAATAGTCTTTAGATGTATTCTGAAGGATTAAATTGGATAAAAAAATAAACTTTCTTTTTGAGAGGAATGAATGAGTTATATATTTCATTTTATTGTTTTCTAGAAGAATTAAAAAAATTATGGAGTCACTTGCCTAAAATAGCTTAAATTTGGTTCTACACAAAGAATAATCAATAGGTATGTTGAAGTCATCTTTATAACTTTGAATTCATGAAATTAAGAAATTTAGTTCCTAAGCTCTTTAAACTGAAATATAACTATGACAAACTCTAAAAAAAAAAAAAAAGAAAGAAAGCCCTAAACATCATTTTCATTAATAATGTGCAATTATAAAACTCCAGAAATAACATATCCCAAATAATGACTTTTTTTTTTATTTTTTTTTTATTTTTTATTTTTTGTTTGTTTTTCAGCTCATCAAGGGGGTACAAAAGATCAGGCTATATACATTGCCCATGCCTCCCCATCCCCCCGAGTCTGAGCTTTAGTTGTGTCCATTTCCTAGACAGTGCACATCACTCTCATCATGTAGGTGTGCACTCCTCCCCTCCCCCCACCCCATCCCCCCCAGAGAGAACTTCAAACGTGTCCATTCCCCAGGCAGTGCGCATCGCACTCATCAAGTAGGTATACACCCATCCCTTCCACCCAGCCCCGACCTCTGTCCAATACCCAATTGGTGTGAATCCCAAATGTGCTCTCAGGGAAACCAGTTTGCTGGTGAGTACATGTGGTGCTTGTTTTTCCATTCTTGGGATACTTCACTTAATAGAATGGGTTCCAGCTCACTCCAGGAGAACCAAAGAGATGCCATATCGCCATCATTTCTAATAGCTGAGTAATATTCCATGGTATACATATACCACATTTTGCTAATCCATTCATGAATCGATGGGCATTTGGGTTGTTTCCACATTTTTGCGATTGTGAATTGTGCTGCTATAAACATTCGGGTGCAGGTGTCTTTTTTATAGAATGACTTTTGTTCTTCTGGGTAGATGCCCAGTAATGGGATTGCTGGATCGAATGGTAGGTCTACTTGAATCTGTTTAAGGTATCTCCACATTGCTTTCCACAGGGGCTGCACTAGTTTACAGTCCCACCAGCAGTGTATGAGAGTACCTGTCTCTCCACACCCACGCCAACATGTATAGTTTTGGGACTTTTTGATAAAGGCCATTCTCACTGGAGTTAAGTGATATCTCATTGTGGTTTTGATTTGCATTTCCCTGATAATTAGAGATGTTGAACACTTTTTCATATGTTTGTTAGCCATTTTTATATCTTCTTTAGAAAAATTTCTATTCATGTCCTTTGCCCACTTTTTGATAGGGTTGTTCGATTTTTTCTTACTGATTTTCCTGAGTTCTAAATAGATTCTTGTTATCAGTCCTTTATCTGATGTGTAGTATGCGAAAATTTTTTCCCATTCTGTAGGTTGTCTATTTACTCTTGTGACTGTTTCTTTGGCTGTGCAGAAGCTTTTTAATTTGATCAGGTCCCATTTATTTATTTTTGTTGCTGCTGTGATTGCCTTAGGGGTCTTCCTCATAAATTCTTTGCCTAGGCCAATGTCTGTAAGAGTCTTACCTACGTTTTCTTCTAGAATTCTAATAGTTTCTGACCTAAGGTTTAAGTCTGTTAACCACCGTGATTTGATTTTTGTGAGGGGTGAGAGCTGTGTGTCCTGTTTTAGTCTTCTACATGTGGATATCCAGTTTTCCCAGCACCATTTATTAAATAAGGAATCTTTTCCCCAGAGTATGTTTTTTTCTGCTTTGTCAAAGATTAGATGGCTATATGAGGATGGTTTTATATTTGGATTTTCTGTTCTGTTCCACTGGTCTGTGTCTCGGCACTTGTGCCAGTACCAGGCTGTTTTTAGAACCACAGCCTTGTAGTAAAGTTTGAAGTCTGGCAAATTAATACCTCCCATTTTGTTTTTGTTGTTTAATATTGCTTTTGCTAAACGGGGTCTTCTCTGGTTCCATACGAAGCGTAAAATTATTTTTTCTATGTCTGTGAAAAAAGATATTGGTAATTTAATAGGGATTGCATTGAATCTGTAGATAACTTTGGGCAGTATAGACATTTTAACAATGTTGATTCTACCGATCCATGAGCATGGTATGGTTTTCCACCTATTTACATGTTCTGCGATTTCCTTCCTCAGAGTTTCATAGTTCTCCCTATAGAGGTCCTTTACTTCCTTAGTTAGATATATTCCTAGATATTTTATTTTCTTTGTTGCTATTTTGAAGGGTATTGAGTCCTTAATTTGGTTCTTCGTTTGACTGTTATTGGCGTATATGAATGCCTCTGATTTGTGTGTATTGATTTTGTATCCTGAGACTTTGCTGAATTCATTAATCAATTCCAGGAGTCTCTTGGTTGAAATCTTGGGGTTTTCTAGATATAACATCATATCATCAGCAAAGAGTGAGAGTTTGATCTCTTCTGTCCCTATTTGGACTCCCTTGATTCTGCTCTCTTGCCTGATAGCTCTTGCAAGGACTTCCAATACTATGTTGAAAAGTAATGGGGATAGTGGGCAGCCTTGTCTGGTTCCAGTTCGAAGTGGGAATATTTTCAGTTTTTCCCCATTCAGTATGATGTTGGCTGTGGGTTTGTCATATATGGCTTGTATCATTTTTAGATAGGCCCCGTCTATGCCTATTTTTTTGAGTGTTCTTATCATAAAAGGGTGTTGAATTTTGTCGAATGCTTTTTCTGCATCTATTGAGAGTATCATATGATCTTTATTTTTGCTTCTATTTATGTGATGAATTACATTTATAGATTTGCATATGTTAAACCATCCCTGCATCTCTGGGATGAAGCCCACTTGGTCGTGATGGATTATTTTTTTGATAAGCACTTGGATTCGATTTGCTAGAATTTTATTGAGAATTTTTGCATCTATATTCATAAGAGAAATTGGTCTATAGTTCTCTGTTTTAGTTGCATCCTTTCCTGGTTTTGGTATTAGGGTTATGTTGGCTTGGTAAAAAGTGTTGGGGAGAATCCCATCCTTCTCTATATTGGAGAATAATTTATGTAGGATGGGCACCAGTTCTTCTTTGTAGGTATGGTAGAATTCAGGTGTGAACCCATCTGGTCCAGGGCTTTTCTTTTTGGGAAGGTTTTTTATTGCTGTTTCGATTTCAGATCTAGATATCGGTCTATTTAGGAATTCTACTTCTTCCTGGTTGAGCCTGGGAAGGCTGTGTGTTTCTAGGAATTTGTCCATTTCCTCCAGGTTTTCTAATTTGTGTGCATAAAGATTTTTGTAGAATTCATATATGGTATCCTGTATCTCTGTGGCATCAGTCGTGATTACTCCTTTTGTGTTCCTGATGGAGGTTATAAGAGATTTTTCTTTTCTGTTCTTGGTTAGTCTAGCCAGAGGTGTGTCAATTTTGTTTATTTTTTCAAAGAACCAACTTTTGGTTTTATTAATCTCCCTTATAGTTTGATTGTTGTCCTTTTCATTTAGTTCTGATTTAATCTTAATAATTTCTCTCCTTCTGCTGGGTTTGGGATCGGTCTGTTCTTCCTTCTCCAGCACTTTGAGTCTATTCATTAGATTGTCTAATTGTAAGTTTTCTGTCTTTTTGGTATAAGCATTTATGGAAATAAATTTTCCTCTGAGGACTGCTTTAGCTGTGTCCCACAGATTTTGATAGGTTGTATCTCCTTTGTCATTTAATTCAAAAAATCTTTTGATTTCCGACTTGATTTCTTCATTTATAAAATGATTGTTCAGGAGAAGGTTATTTAGCTTCCATGACTTTGAGTAGAAGTGAGGATTTCTGTTAGGGTTCATTGTTACTTTTATTCCACTGTGATCTGAGAAGATGCATGGTATAATTTCTATATTTTTAAATTTTTTAAGGCATGCTTTATGACCTAAGATATGGTCAATCTTGGAGAATGTCCCATGAGCTGATGAGAAGAAAGTATATTCAGTGGTTTTTGGGTAGAATGTCCTGTAGATATCAGTCAGGCCCATTTGATCGAGCGCTGTATTTAAGTCCACTATTTCTTTGTTTATTTTTTGTTTGGAAGATCTGTCCTGAACTGTCAGTGGCGTGTTAAAATCTCCGGCTACTAACGTGTTGTTATCTATCATTTGGTTGAGATCAAGTAGGGTTTGCTTTATGAATCTGGGTGCACCTAGGTTGGGTGCATATATATTAAGTATAGTTATGTCTTCTTGTTGAATTGTACCCTTCACCAGTATATAGTAACCATCTTTGTCTTTCTTTACTTTTGTTGATTTAAAAACTACGTTATCGGAGATTAGAACCGCCACGCCAGCTTTCTTTTGGGTTCCATTTGCTTGGAATATTGATTTCCATCCTTTTATCTTCAGCCTAAATGCATCCTTGCAGGTTAGATGAGTTTCCTGAAGACAGCAGATACTTGGCTTATATTTTTTTATCCATTGGGCCAGTCTATGTCTCTTGAGTGGGGAATTCAATCCATTCACATTTAATGAGAGAACTGATAGGTGAGACAGATTGCTTTTCCTCAAGTTGGGTTGGATTTCATTGATCTGTTTTCTCTCTTGAGCCATTATGATAACTGGGTTTTTATATTTATCTCTTGATTAGTGTTACATTCGAGGGTCCTTCTTGTGCTGGACCATGTGTAACTCTGTTTTGAGTACTTCTTGGAGAGCTGGTCTTGTCTTGGTGAATTCCCTAAGGTTTGTTTATCTGAGAATGTCTTAATTTCACCTTCATATATAAAACTGAGCTTAGCTGGATACAGGATTCTAGGCTGGGCATTATTCTGTTTCAGAAGAGTGAGAATGGGGCCCCAATCTCTTCTTGCTTGTAAGGTTTCAGTTGAGAAATCTGGCGTGATTCGGATGGACTTTCCTTTGTATGTTACTTGATTCTTTCTCCTTACAGCTCGAAGAAGGGCCTCTTTAGTGGATATTTTGGTCAGTCTAATGACTACATGACGTGGTGTCTTCCTATTTGGTATGAATCTCCCAGGGGTTCTTTGAGCTTCTTGAACCTATATATCTAGAGATTTGGCTAGGCCTGGGAAATTTTCCTCAATTATATCTTCAAATAGTTTATTCAACCCTTGCTTATTGTCTTCTTCACCCTCAGGAATGCCGATAACTCTGACGTTAGGCTTCTTCACATAATCCCACATTTCTTGTAGACTGTGGTTAATTCTCATGTTTGTTTGTTTCAGCTCTGTAACTGACTTATTTAATTGGAAAGTGTTGTCTTCGATCTCTGAGATTCTTTCTTCTGTTTGATCTACCCTGCTCTTGAGACTTTCCACTGTGTTTTGTAGCTCCTTGAATAAGTTCTTCATTTCCAGGAGTTCAGTTTGATTTTTCTTCAGTATTTCAATTTCTTTGGTGAATTTTTCTTCCAAGTCCTGGATCTTTTTTGTGGTTTCTTTATGTTGATTATCCATTTTTACTTGCATGCTGTTCAGCGTGTTTATGATCCATGTTTGAAATTCTTCCTGTGACATGTTGCTATTTGGAATCTGGTTTGTGTTAATTGGTGGTGAACTAGTAATCCTCTTTGAGGGTGAAGTTTCAGCTTGATTCTTTATACTTCCAGAGTTCTTTCGCTGAGCCCTTCCCATCTGGATGAATCCTTAAGATTCCTTCTTTCAGCTTTAGTCTGGAAAGGGGCAGGCCGTGAGCGCCAGGTAAGCTGCCTCCTCTGTCGCTAGGGGGAGCCCTTCGCGTGTTCAGGGTTTTGCTACCTCCGCTGGGGGGGCTGCTCCTCTTCCTCTCCCGAGGTGGTTTCCGTCTCTCTCTGCGAGAAAGACAGTGGATAGGGGGAGGGGAGCGGCGCCCTCGTTCGCCCAGCGCCCCAGCTGCTGCAGTTCCCGTGGGCGATGGTCCTCCCCGCCCCAATGTCCGCAAGGTCCACGCTCGACTCTCTCGTGACTGGGGAACCACTCAGTGTTCACACAAAGGCTTAGCTCCTAGTCGGTCCGTGGACTAGGGAAGGGAGCCGCCCGGTACCCAATCACTTCACCGGGTTTAGGGTGCAAAACCCAACAATGGCGACCGCCCGTCTGCAACACTGTCACTGGGGTTGAACGCTCAGCGACCGGCAGAAGCCAGAGGAGCCGAGACCGGGAGAACCCAGCCCCGCCTAAACGAGACAGATCGGCGTCTGCTCCAGCCGGGAGGGAGGCAGCCCCGCAGCCCGCGTACAGGAGACAGTTGCTAGGCGCCTCAGCCACACACAGCGTTTTAGGGTCCAAAATGCCTCCCGCCAATGTCTCCTCTGCAGAGCTCACGTCTCCCGCGGCAATTCTGCGCCGACTTTGGGCAAATCCCCAATTGAGTGGGTGTGGAGGTCAGAGGGGGAACAAGATGCTTTCCTGTGGGGCTGAACCCACCCCACTCTCTGGTGGGGTGCGTACAACCGTCCGGCGCTCCCTTCTCTGATGACCCTCCGCACTCTCTAGTTTTTCGCGATGTATTTCCCGATCACCTCAGTCCTTTCTCGCTCTCTCTCTGTCCCACGCTGATTCTCCGTGGGTTCACGCCGCCGTTCTTGTGGGGGAGTGAACCTCTAGCGTTGTGGCAGTCCGAGACCCATGCCTTCCACTCCGGGAGCACGAATCCAGGAGGTCACCACCATTCCGGCATCTTCCTCCTCCTCTCCGCGGTAGTAGGCTTTCACCCGGACCTGGTGAGAATGGTCCCCGCTGCCGCCGCCTGCGACCGTGTGGGACATGGTGCTGCTGTCCCTCTGAGTCGGCATCTCCTCACTCCCCCGCCTCGAAGCTAGAGGCCGGGAGTGCGGGGGGCGCCCCGGGCTGCGTGGGGGACTCCGCCGCCCGAGCTGGTCCGAGAGCTGCGGCCCTCCGCTCACCTACCTGCGCTCCTCTCTCGCAGCGCCGACCCAAGGGTCGCCTTGCCCCAGAAGCCGGAACCTCGCGGCTCCTCCCACAGCCGGCAGGCGCCGCCGCCTCTACGGCAGCCCAGGCCCAGAACGCCTCCCGCTTCGGTGCCTCCCACCTCGCGAGCTCCAAAGGCCCCAATAATGACTTTTAATCCCACTAGGAAGCAGCTCATTGTTTCTGTTTTAAACATCGTGATTTCAATTTTGAAATATATCTCTGGCTGTAAACGTAATTATATTTTGGTAAGACAAAAATAAAAAATCCCATTAAAGAATATATTATAGTTTTTTTCTTTAGTGCCATTATGCTGGTTGCTTAGCTTGGAACATATGAGAATTCCAGACTATATTAAAATATTCAAAATTCTGCTCACTCACTATCATTGGAGACACTCATTATTTTACCTTATGGGCAAAAAATTGTCAAGTGTTAAGAAAGGACACTACATTTAAGCCTGCCTAAATTTCAAGGGATCCAAAACTCCTATGAGAGATTTGACAAAATGCTGCCTTAATGAAAATGTTTGAGTTTTCCCCACTCCTAAAGAATCCCAAGGGTTTTCTTGAACTGACTGTCACTCTTTCAATTGGTATAGCAAAGTGCGTTGATCTCCTGTTGGTGTGTATTCACTCATTACATTTAGTGTTTTTGTTTTTTTTTTATGTTGCTGATCCAGATTTAAATTGAACTTGTCATGCTGGAGTGCATGTGTCCTGGTTCTTAATCTCTCCTGTTCTCGTTGCTATAGTGACCAGCAGAAATCAGAAGGGAAGTGGAAAAGAGGAATCTTTATTTCAGCAGGCACGTCCATCTGACACCCCTTTAAGCGGTAGTTCTTTTTACTTCTTCACCTTTGATGGTTAGTGTAGCAAGGGGAGTTATCCTAGTTTGCAGGTTCAGCTTTTATTTTCAGAACTTTTAAAACGTAGATTTGTGGTTAATTCCAAAGTAATTATAACAATGCCAGAATTTAAGGGACAAGAAAAGAAAAGATTATTTAATTCTGGATAACAGCTTTCTTATTATCTTAATAAAGTATTCTATGTTTCTCACTACTATTTTCATTTTAGTTTTTAAAAAGCAACAGTTCCCCAACAGGGACAAATTTGCACTCCAGGGCACCTGTGGCAATGTCTCAGATGTTTTTGGTTGCTGCAAAAATGGGGCATGGCTACTGGCATCTAGTAGGTGGCAGCTAGGGAAGTTGCCAAACCTTACTACATGCATAAGACAGCCCCCTGCCATAAGGAATTATCCAACTCAAAATGTTAATAGTGCAGTGGCTATGAAACCCTACTTTAGAGCAACTGTGGCTCTTTTTTTTTTTTTTTTTTTGAGACAGAGTCTCACTCTGTTGCCCAGGCTAGAGTGAGTGCCGTGGCATCAGCCTAGCTCACAGCAACCTCAGACTCCTGGGCTCAAGCGATCCTCCTGTCTCAGCCTCCCGAGTAGCTGGGACTACAGGCATGCGCCACCATGCCCGGCTAATTTTTTCTATATAGATTTTTAGTTGTCCATATAATGTCTTTCTATTTTTAGTAGAGACGGGGTCTCACTCTTGCTCAGGCTGGTCTCGAACTCCTGACCTCGAGCGATCCACCCGCCTCGGCCTCCCAGAGTGCTAGGATTACAGGCGTGAGCCACCGCGCCCGGCCTGTGGCTCATTTTTTAAAATGATACTACACTCTGAATCTTCTAGGTTGACAAGTTGACAACCCTGAATAAGCGCTGATATTCTAATTCTTAGTGTGGAGTGGACAGAAGAAACGCAAGATATTTAGATATCTGTTTAGTATATTAATCTTGTACATCCATAAATCATTGAAAGGAATAGTTTCCCCAGAAGAATATTTGAATAATAAATAACTATTCTTAACTCTTTCTTTGATCAATCTTATTTCTTTTTTTTTATTTCAGCATATTATGGGGGTACAAAAGTTTAGGTTACGTATATTGTCCTTGCCCCCCCTCGGCCCCCCCAAGGCAGAGCTTCAAGTGAGTCCATCCGTCTGACGGGGCTCATCGTACTCATTATGTGTGTATATACTCATCCCCTCCCCCGCCCATCTGCCCGACACCCTATTAATGTTATTCCTGTATGTGCTCTTGGGTATCGAACAGTGAAGATCAATCCTACTTCTATAACTCAGTCTTACCAAATCCTTTCCCATTTTTGCTTGTCTTTAAAAAATACACAATATAAGACTGAGAAACATATGGGATTTCAGTCTCAGTCATGTGACTGCATTCTTGGTATCCACCCTGGATTTCTGAGAGCTAGTGTTTAGGATAATAAAGAGAATGATCTGTTAAGGCTTAGAAACACACTTTGAAACCCTGGTCTACCTTTTCCTGGAGGGATTGTATTTTGGAAAATAAAGTATTGGTCCATAGATAGTTGATTTTCTTCGTTCATGTCACTTCAAAACTATGAGTTTAAGTACCCTCATGTCAACAATAGACAAATAAGAGACGGAGTGCATGTAATGTATTAGTACTGGGACACTCTTCAAAAGAGATGGATTGTATAATGAGCAACACAGCCAACAACATAAAGAAAACAATTAGCAAGTAAGATTTACAAATGTGCCCATTCCATCACCTTCCTTTAGCCCTCAGTTTTCCTCTTACGGACTGTGGTACTTCAGGGATTCATGGTTGGGAACATCAGCCACTTTCTCTTTTCTAAAATGGACTTGATACAACATATATGTGTTGAAAGCCCCTGCTGCAGGATAAAAACGAAGGTGAATAATTTTCCAAGCCCATTTCTCCTGGAGTTCTCAAAGGGAATTGTTATATTAGGTGTCAGTTTTAAATGCAAATGGAGTAGGATATCCCATAGAATATTTTTATCTCCTCAGTATCCATTCTCCCTTTTCTGATATCAATCCTTTGATTATCCTTCGAGTACAATTACCCCCACCTTTTCTCAGTTCATGCTTAAACCAGGTTGGCCTTCCCTAGCTCCACAGGATGAGCACAGAATCCAGATCTTGCCAGAAGCATCTCCTTGGCCATAAATCTGATTCAGTGATGGGCAACTTAAACAAGCTAAGGCAATGAGATGTATATTGGGAATTCATTGGATCGAGTGGTCCCTCATGGTGTGCAAACTTAACTAAAAAATAAGGCAACACAGAGAAAAAAGAGAGCCTGGAGAAAGAGGAAGATCAACTTTGGCATAATTTGAGCATCTGGACCCAGCAGTGCCTGAAGCCAGATACTATGGATATTTTAGTTATGTGCACCAATAAATTCATCATTTTGTGTAAGCCAGTTTGATTCCGTTTTCTGCTACTCAGAATCAAAAGTGCTGAAAATGCAGTAAGAGAGAAAAATAGAAATGTGAAATAGTTGCAAACTAGATATTTGTGTCTTAGAACATGATGGGCTTATTTCTTTTATCTTCTCTTTAATATGTAAACTTAATTTTAAAGAGCTGTTTCATGGCTGAGTAGAACTCCATGGTATCTAGCACCTCTTGTGTTATCCTGGATAGAGCTGGAACCCATCCTACTAAGTGAAGTATCACAAGAATGGAAAAACAAGCATCACACGTGCTCACCATCAAATTGGTATAACTGACCAACACTTAAGTGCACATATAGTAGTAACATTCATTGGGTGTCAGGCAGATGGGAGGAGGGAGGAGGAGATGGGTATATGCACCCCTAATGGGTACGATGTGCACCATCTGAGGAATGGACACATTTGAAGCCCTGACTCGGGTGGGGCAAAGGCAATATACATAACCTAAACATTTGTACCCCTGTAATATGCTGAAATAAAAATAAATAAATAAAAAGCTGTTTCAACTAATTTTGCCAATTTATTTCACATCTGACATTCTTTTTTCCTCTTAATGGATGTGTTACATTTTGGAAGATTGACTCTGGTTCCACTGAGAGTTGATTTTCTTTGTTCTTAATATCACAGCATAGCCTGCCAATGAATAAAAGAAAATTTCTTTCACTGTTTTCCATTGTGTAGTGAAAATGATTGACTCACTAAACACTAATCATGAGACCAGTCAATCTTGTTGATTCAACAAAAGTATCACCTGCCATCGAGAAATCTTTTCAGCTCCTAAAGCAAACTTGCAAGACATTTGTAATAATCATGTCTGGAAACGTTGAGCACAGTTAAGGGTCTTTATCTCTTTTATTGAGTAATGATTTGAGAAATAAGAGAGAGGAAATCAGTCCATTTAAAAAGCAACCTTGAACTATAGACAGTATTTAAAAACAAAGAATGTTTCATCTCTGGTTGGAAAGATTTTGGCAGACTTTATGGATTTACTGACCCTTTGTCAGTTATGGATTATTTGCAAATTAAAATGAATATCATCAGAATTTAGGAAATTAATGTATTTATTATATGATAGACTGCATTGAGATTTTTCATATCTAAGTTATCAGGAAAACCCAAGTGGTAATTAATAATGCAAAGTTTGGGGCAAGTTTTCATTTGAAAACAAATGTTATTATTATCTTTAAGGTACTAATCCTCAAACTTGCTTGCACATTGGAACCACTTGGGTTTTAAAAATAAAATACTGATAATTGAGGTGTATGATATGAGGTACTGCCTGCATTAGGGATGTTTACAGCCTCACCAGGTGATTCTATCTAACGTGCAAAGTTTGAGCCTAATTGCCGTAAGTCACTACTTCTACGTCTTTTGTGTTCATATAAATCACCTGGGGATGTTGCTAAAATCAGCTTCTGATTCAGTAGGCCTGGAGTGTAGTCCAAGAATATGCATTTCTAACTCCTCAGGTGAAGCCGATGTTGCTGATGTGGGTACCTCATTTTGAGTAGCAGAAATCTAAGGCATTTGTTGCAATTTCAGAGTAATTTGGTGTAAGAAAATTTTCTAGTGTCCACCCAACTGCCCGTCTTGAATTGAGACTGGAAATTTCTTGTAACGTAGATGTTTGTGGTAATCAATTTGATCTATGGAGGACTTGCTATTATAATGAAGATTTGTTGAGAGCTGTTATTCCTGCTGCTGGTACCACCTTTGCAAAGGGTGCCAGAAAGGCGCACTGGGTACTACTGAGCCTGCTGACTTCACAGCCCCTGGCTCTGTTCAAATGGTTAAGGCTTGGGCGAAATGGCAAAGCTTGACTTTCATTCCTTCACCCACCCTTTCAGTGCTTCCCTCCTTCTGGTCCTCTGGCTTGGCCAGCCACCTTCCTGCAGGCTGTCTCTCTGCTTCTGGAGCCTTTAATTTACCGAATGAAAAATACAGTTTCAGATAAAAGGAGTCTCAAGATCTTACTCCTCCAGTTGCTCCACAATGGGAGACTCCTGATTGATTCCTGGCTGGCAGGCCTGTTTGTGGATGATTCAGGGATGTTCTGGACTTCAGTTTGAAAGTAGAAATGAAATCTCCTTTCCTTCATCTGGTGTTCAGTGTTCTGATATTTCACCACTTCCCACAACAACATCCTTTTCTGAAACAAGGCGTGGGTGCAAATATATTATAGTCTATGTACTAAGGAGATAATGTCAACAAAGACCCCAATCCCTATGCCTAAAAGAACCTAATTCAAATTCTGTTTAGTCTCGTTAAGGAATAGACAATATAGACGTAACAATATGGAGAATTTTTTTTTTTTTTTTTTTTGGCAGCAGAATCATCCCCAAGGAAATGCTTTCTTAAGTGAACATTTGCATTAGTCTGGATTGGGTGGAAAGTGGAAACTTTCAAGGGCATGCTTGAGAAAAAATAGAAGTTTGCTGTAGAGTTAAATAAAACCCATTATTAGGCCAACAGAAGTATTTGAGAATAAGAGCTGGGAATAGTAGAAAAGGGTTTGGCAGCTGTGTCAGGAAGAGGGAAGACAGATGGTATTACTAATGGAAAGAGTAATTCTTTTAGGTGGGATCAAATACCTGAAGGAAAGTTTAGTACATCTATTGAATTTGCTGTGCGCTAGGAATCATCTTCCTTATTGCTTTATCACACCTGTAGAAAACTATGTTTCTCATTAACATGTTGCGGGTATTTCGGTATCTATTTTATAATGTCAAAATGTAAATCAAGTCATATCGCTCCTATACTCAAAACTTCCTAGTAGCTCTCCACTGCATGCAGAGTTGAAGCTAATGACTTCATATTTAATAGTGATCCTCCAAATTCTACATGACTCCTCTGTGATCTCACCTCTGTTCCCTGGCTTCCACACCTCATTATTCTTAGAACATGCACCCGTATTTCCTTCCTGTGGGCTTTGCCTTGGCTCTTCCCTCCTGCTAGAACACTCCGCCCTGAAATATCTGCATGGCTCATTCCTCTACCTGCTTAAAGCTTTTGCTCCAACACTTCCTTCTCTACAGCTAGAGTGAAAGATGTAACACTCCTTCCCAGCCTCCCAACACCTTTGTCATGCTCTGTTTCATTCTGCCATAGCACTTCGCTCAGTATGCTTCAGAATGTATTTATGCATTGTTTTCTTAGTTCTCCTCAATGACATGTTACACCTCAAATGTAAGCTCTATGAGGCCAGAGATTTATGTCTATGTATCCAATGACGAATCTTCAGCACCTGGAATACAATCATTGAAGAAATGAATGCATAGAAATGCTCATTAAGAATTGCTCATAGTGGCCGGGCGCGGTGGCTCACGCCTGTAATCCTAGCACTCTGGGAGGCCGAGGCGGGTGGATTGCTCAAGGTCAGGAGTTCGAGACCAGCCTGAGCGAGACCCCGTCTCTACTAAAAATAGAAAGACATTATATGGACAACTAAAAATCTATATAGAAAAAATTAGCCGGGCATGGTGGCGCATGCCTGTAGTCCCAGCTACTCGGGAGGCTGAGGCAGTAGGATCGCTTAAGCCGAGGAGTCTGAGGTTGCTGTGAGCTAAGCTGATGCCACGGCACTCACTCTAGCCTGGGCAACAAAGTGAGACTCTGTCTCAACAAAAAAAAAAAAAAAAAAAAAAAAAAAAAAAGAATTGCTCATAGGAAGTCAGCCAAAACCTAATTATCTGGACACTATTCATCATATTGCTTCTGACCAGTGGCTAGTAGATTGGAAATATATAAATTTTTCCCCAGTGATCCTTTCATTTCAGCTCTAATCTCTTTTAAGACACTTAATTTCTCTATGTTCAGTCTAAAATATTTGAAGCAATAACACTAAGTCCTTAAAACACTGCTATCCTGGCAGTTGCTCACACTGTGCCAATACCTTTATCTCTCTCTCCTGCTTCCTCACTCACATTGACTGCCAAGGCTGCCCCAAGGGCACACTCTGCAGATGGTGCTTCCTCCGCCCAGGATTGCTCCAGTTCTGATCCTATTCATGTATTTGAACTTACACTTGGTCTTCCTATCTCTCCTTCAATAGTTCCATATCCACAGTGTTTTCCTCTGCTTAGGACCTTTGCTTAGAGGCAAAAAGGTCAGAGGTTCAAACCTGGATTTGTTGTTATACTGCCGCGTAGTCTTGGACATGCTATTTTTTATACTCTAAACCTCAGTTTTCATGCCTGCGACATGGAGATATTATTTGAATTTTCTTGTATTCAAGCTGGGGATGATGATATTGACCTCATGGATGACATTGACCTTATTGGTTAGTATTAAGTGAGATGATACATGGTGTTTGCGACTAGGTGGTCAATAAATGTTCTTCCCTCTTTCTTCCCCTTTCTCCTTTTATTAGCTTCTGTTTAGTCATAGGATCACAAAATCTATTAAGGCCACTTGGTTCAGCAACTTATCTACAAATCTGTTTTTTATCATCTTTGCAAGCAATCATCATTCCTCCATTAGAGGCCTTTATTTCCTGCCAAAGCAGCCTGTAATCTACTTGGCATAGATATAATCAGTGCTCCTCTTACAATGAGATTGAATTGCTTACCCTAAAACGTCCATTCTTAATCCTAATATGTAATACTTGATGTTGTATAAAACAATCTAAACTAATTTTTACTGCATGATAACCCTACAGAGAGTTGAAATAGTTGTTCTGTCTTTTGGTGTTTTTAATCATGCAGACTAATTTGCCACAATAATATTGATTCCTCAAAAAACCCGACATTTTGATTTTCCTCCCATGGCACTCATTTCTTTGTGAAGCTCTATCTCATAAGGCAGCAGAACAGTGATTAAGGACACGGTTCGGGAGTCCAAATAACCTAAGGTATGAGTCTGAGCTCTGTCACTTACTAGCTGTGAACCTGGGATAGACATTGCTAAATGTGTCATGTATTAAATGGATAATATTAATAAAAGGTATCCCATATTCCCCAGGGGCTGTTGGGGACATAAAGCAGATGATACGTTTAGCACACACAGCGAGAGCCTGGCACGTGCACTGTGAAGTGAGAGTCAGTGGGGTCGTTGCGCCCTGACTGTCAGACGCAGCCTGTTTGGTGCAAAACTAGAGCAGGGCTATCTCCCTTTGTTCTGGAATTGCAGTTTTATCTGTGCAGTCGTAGATAGAATGAGGTTTTGTTGGCACCTACATCATTCAACTTATTCTCTTTCCATTTGGAATCAGTAGTAGTAGAGATGTAAGTAACATGTTCTCAATGAGGCATTACAAATGCCAAAGACTTGAATAGAAAAGCCTATAAAAAGTTTAAAATAGATGAAATGTAAAAATTCGGTTTTACAACTCGGGAGATCATATGTTAAGAAAATAGTTCAGTGGGACTGTAAGAGTTTGGGTATTCATTCGTTCATGTTTTCAACAAATATCTATTCATCCTCGGCTATATTCCAGGCACAGAGCTAGGCACAACTATCTTCCCTCACTTCCTTCACTAGTGGTAAGTACAACAAAGAATTAAATTCAATTTTCTATAGATTTACCTACCTCCATAAACCTAGATGGCAGAAAAAAATACAATACCGTCTTATTTTGTTTTAATTTGGATTATGACATTTGAAAGCACAAAAGATGAAGATATTAATAAGGTCTGACTGTATTTTAAAATAGAAAGTAATGTGGATCTAAATTATAAAATAAATGCCTCAAAATTGCAGAGTGATGTTGAGTGATTTATTGATTATATTGAGGCTGCTGCCTTGAGGTAGCACCACTTAAGCTGGGAAGCACAAAAACCACTCAGCATTTGTTAAAGTGTGACTTGGATTCCATGAGTTTTGAATTGTGCAAGAACTTTAAAATGCATTCACTTCATAAAATGGGAGTTTCTCAATATGTGATTATCAACCCTATTAACACCTAAATGGTTCTTAAAATATGGAATTTATGACAGCAACAAAATATCCTACAAAATATCAATAAGACATCAAAGGATGATTTAGGAGGGAGACTTTCAGTCACAAGCAATTGAAGGCAAGGCAATATTGCAATAATATCAACCATGCGACAGCAAGGAGTTGCGAGCATACCTTAGAACGATCATAGCTGTGAGTATGAGGTCACTGTGCAAACATTCAATGAACAAGAGAAGAGAAATCCATAGAGAGACTCTTTCACTTGAACCAGTCTAGAACAACAAAAGGATGTTTAGGGATTTGACTCTAGTGTCTGAGTATTGACAGAGCTGATCCCAGGAAAAACTTTTCCTTTTTGAACTGGATAATTTGACAGTGGACACACAGCAGGGAAAAGAATATAGGCCTGTGCACATGGAGAACAAAATACTTAAAATATAAAATAAATGCATATAGTTATTAAATATTAAAAGAGATTTGACCCGAGTGCCAATAATTTCCATCCAATGATTTCAAGAAAGGGGAAAACTGAAGTTAGAGAAAAAGAAGTCATTCTAAGTGAGAAACTTGAATTTTAGAGTAGAAATGTCATATACTCTACATGTCCCAGGTCTTGCCTTCCCTGCTGTAAGCATAACATATATGCAGCATATTAAAATTATAGGTTCCGTCCTTGTGGTTTGCAAGGCCAAAGACACTCAGTAGGTAATAGGCATGATTGAAAACATGGAGTCTCTTTAACTGAGATGGTAGCTGAGTTTTTCTTTTGTTTATATTTGAGCTTAATATTCAAATGGACAGAATGTAGACAACAATGACTTTAAGTGTTCATTTATGTTTAAGTGAAGGTTCTGGTCAGAGCTTCCCATGGTATAAGACGAGGCAGTGCCTTTTAGTGATAAAGGCCTGGACACAGGAACCAAATTTCTTGGGTGGGTGTCTCAGCTATAAAATTGGAACAATAACAGTACCTATCTTACAAGGTTGTTGTAAAGTTACATTAATACGTGCATAGAGCTCAGAACAATGTCTGACACATAAGCACTCAATAAATATTAATATTACCCATTATCACTACATCCAAAAGCAAAATAGAACCAGCTCACAATCTCTGAAAACACTATCTATCTTGCCTTTCAGTTTCTGCCTAAAAGTTCAGAAGAGGAATAAAAAATTTAATAGAAAAGAATTAATTTCTTAAAAATCAAAATAAACTGCTTTTCTCAGTAAAGATGATAAAAGGAGCATGACAGTGTAAGCCGTTTCCTACCCACTCTTTTTCTCTCTGCATCATCCCAAGTTCCCGATGAAATGACAAAAAGAATAGAGAAAGAACAATAGTAAGTAACGGGGGTTCAGCCTATCCCAAAATATACGGACTGTCTGAAAGTTAAAGCATCAAAAAAAGAGGGGGGGATGCTGACTCGTCCTAAATAAACTATGTCCAGAAGGAAGAAAATGCAAGCACAGTACTACAAAAACACCCCCTAACTGACAGGTATAAGGAAGAACCAAACGTGGTCCATAAAAGAGTCGGTGGAAATCATCCGGCACTGGACACCACCCAGCGTAGAACTATTTTCTCAATACATCAGGGCAGTGAAGCCCAGCCTGAATGGCTGGCTAGATGAAGCCTGGCATCCTAGCAAGAGTAGCCATACTGCTACCAATGAGATTGGGCAGAATAACACGGAAAAAAAAATCCCTCCAGCTCAGAGAAGGAGCTTGCCCCTGTTGGTGTCCTTGCCTCCTTGCCGTTGGTGGGAATTGTTTCCCTTGCTGTTTCTTTCTGGCTAGACATGTTTCTCCCTCTCTTCTTCCCAGGAAAGGTTACTCTTCCTCATCTCTCAGATCTCAGCGTTCCTTCTGAAACCTCTTGCTTTCTCAGGCCAGCTTCCCCGGTAGCACTCAAGGGAAAGTATTTGATGAACTCTGTTTTCTGGGGACGTTTTACTCTAGCAGGTGTAGCCTTAAAAAGTCAGCACTTTAGCCAAGTGATGGAACTTGGACCGCATGATGGCACTCACCTCTTTTCTGGATGTAGGAGATATATTGGAGACTCAAACCCTCTAACTTCAGTGAGAATTCTAGATAAATAGGCAGCTACCGTGTTTCTCCCTACTTCTATATGTATTTCCAAGGTATTCATTTTCGTTTTTTTCCCTACTCCTACCTATCCTAAGAAACAGTGGTTTTGCCAAGTAGAAGATTATTTCTAGCAGTGGCCTCCCCATTCTATTTCTGACTCTCAGATCAGGGTTCAAAAATATTTTAAAACAGTCCTTTGGGAAGCAGCTGATGCTGCTGTTCTCTTTTGTTAAATTTTATTGATTTAGCAAGTTAATTAGTTAGTAATTAATAGTTTCAGCAGCTGTTAGTGGGTCTCTGGCTTAGGCCCTTTTGAAATTCCTTACTCACAGTGAAATCTGAGTTTCTCTGGAGGGTCTAGTGTTTGACAGGTTTGGGAAGAGGTAAGAAATCTTAACATGCCTGTGTTATCCTATTTGCCAAAATTGATACCTAGGCATATAAATTCTTAAGTTTTATTGACAGTCACCTGGAGATTATGTGCTTGTTATAATACAATATTATGTGATCACACAATAGTTTTCTTAAAATCTTGGAGTAGGATAATCTTAGTTTAAAAACAGTCCAAGCAGACACACACACATACACACACTCACAGAACTTAAAGTTATTTAAGTCTAATAGGATAGCTTTTTGCTTCAATATTCATTTGAACTTGAAAATTACAATAAAATGTACCAAGTCAGAGGAATGATTTTTCTTTTCTGTCTGTCTGTCTCTCTCTTACTAGTCATTCTGGTTTTAAAACATGAGATACAAGTCATCAGTTTCACTGTGACTTAGCAATTTATTTACACAGTTTTACTGCTTTGGACATAACATAGATGAGTTTTGAGCTTGATAAAATATTGTTATCCATGTAATTCATTTTCTGCTGCTTCAACAAGGTGTTTGGATTTGTGGGAACTCCCATTTGAGGATGAAATTGAATTGAAAATTCATGTGAAGTCTACACAGATGAGGCAAGTCTGATTTCAGGGAAGTGTCTGTTAAATTTACTCTCTAGTCTACAGCTTAAAAACCTGCTCCTAAGGCCTTGAAAATAGATCCCATTATCATATCAATTGGAATCAGCAAATATAACTCAAATCTAAGGTGAGAATAAGTTTATTCCTAGATATTTGTAACAAATTTCTAGCATGTAGCATATATATTGGTCACATTGAATTTAGTGTAAATTTACCATAATGATTTATTGGCTCTTTATGGGCAATCCTCACTTGTTAAAGATGTTATTGATTGAGCTGAAATTAACAATTCCCTATTAATTCATAATTCATCTGTTAGAGGTAGTCGCAAAATAAAACAAAGGCTGAATAAGTCATAAATTAATTTAGAAATAGACACCATATACAAAGACAAGAACAACTATTTTCTCATGGGGTACCAAGGAAATTTACAGTTGAAAAAGATTTGAATAGAAAAAAATTGCTCTACTTTCCCCAAACCGTTTTCTTCTATTTAGAGAAATGGGAGACAATTTGCTAAAATTCTAGGGGAAAACTCTCACAATCTGTGAAAGTCCAACACTGAGTTCATAAGCTCTTATATTTTAAATAGAATTCCAAACTTACAAATATAAATACAGTTTTTTTTCCTCAGGAGATCCATTAAATACAGGGTTCCCCAAAAGGAAATTTTAGCTCTCCATTGAAAAATTTTTCTCTAGATCGTAGTTCTAAGTTCAAAATGACACCTTTTTACATCTGTGGGAAAGGTAGGGGGTGGGCAGTAGAGGGAGGCTGGGGAGGGATCCCCTCCAAAAACTATGTTCTATTGAAAGTGCACTGTTGGCCAAAATTTGTGGAATTTATTGTGCTTGGGCAAATGATGCTCATTCAAATCAATCAATGTATTCAAGAGTCTTATATACAAGTCTACAGAACAAAGATTAACATCATGAAGAAATCGTGTTAAATCGGATTAGCTGGGATGATAAAGATGGGTGAGACACAGGCTTTGCTCCTAAGAACATACACCTGGGATGTATATTCTCAAGGGGGAAATTTTACCCCCAGGGCTCCTTAGGGAAGTGACAATAAAAACACCATTGAGAAACACTGCCCTAGCCTACAGAATGAGCAAGTCATTGAATTAGATGCATTAGAGCATTAAAGCATAGTATTTAAGAACATGGATTCCTGAGGTTGGACTTGGATTTGAATCCTAACTTTACCACTTCCTGTGGGATCTTGAGCAAGATCTTTAATCTCTCAGTGCTTCAGTTGTCTCATCCTTAAAATGAAGATAGCATTGTTTGGTAATATAAAGTACTTAAAACATAGTAAATTTAAGTATTTTTATTATGTTTATTTCTATTTATTATTATTGTTACATGGATATGAGTTACCAAGACAGGAAAACTGGGCTTCAATTCCCATCTTGATATTATGAGCTCTGACCTTGGGCACATTATTTAAACTTGACAAAATCTCCATTTGTACAAATGGAAGAAGTGGATAAATCCATCTTTTTCAGGTCTGTTATGAGTATAAAGTGGCATGATATATGTAAAGTGTGTGATGCTTAATGAACACTCAAGAAATAATTCCTCTTCCCTTATGACATAGGCAAAAAGTGGGAAAAAAAAAAAAGAAAGTCTGTGAAGACTTCTCTTTCATAAAAGAATAAACAATTCAATGATCTCTATATATCAACTGCAAACCTGAGTTACTCATATAAAATATGAGTATAGAAAATGAAAATGGCTAACAGAGAAATGTAACTACTGCAAATGTTAGGTAAAAGAAAAATAGGAGTGAACTATCATTATTTTCCAGTCACAACTGAAAGGTCTTCAAATAAGATCTGTTCTTTTGAGAGTGTTTATGGATAACTGCCTTCTTATGTGGCTGACCTAAGCACTACTCCCCCCACCCCTTTTGAGGCAACTTTAGTTCATTACCAAACAGTCCTTACAAAATTAATTACAATCAAGTTGCTGGGATTTTAACACAGGCATAAGTCTTGAAAAGCACAGCTAAGCATTAACCAGCTCTTGTCCCCTAGCCCACTCCATTATAGCTGTTTACTACTTGAGAGTCACATAGCCTTTGTCACAAAATCCTATAACTTCCTTAATGGCTCCTACAGACGGCACCTTTAATGTTAAACGTAAGACTGTGTTCTAAGACATTTTCCAGACCCTGCTTTCCAGTGGCCCCAATGACATCAGCCAGTCCTGTGACTCCCACTGAGGGACTGACTCGGTGCAAGAATGCAGTTTCTGCATCCCTATCATTCCATCCCCCCAACACAGCCAATCAGTCATGCCAATTCCCCAGCCCTCTGCCCATCAAAATCCTCTTAAAAACCCCAGCCTGGAACTCTTCAGGGAGATGGATTTGAGAGATTTCTCTCATTTCCTCCTTCGGCTGCCCAGTGATTATTAAACTCTTTCTCTGCTGCAACTCCTGCTGTCTCAGTGTATCGGTCTGTTACTGTGCAGTGTGCAAATGAACAATTATTTTTACTATTTCAAAGCTGTATGTTCGAACAAATGATCCATGTGTCACCATCCATAATCAAGAGTCGGTAACAACAATACACATCTTCATGAGGTTTAAACACCAGATATATTAGTCAAGTGCCAAAACCTCAGTTCAAACTGGCTCTGGTCCAAAAGAAAGGTTAACGGGAGTACAACAGCTTCCGACATGGTTGCATTAAGGAGATGAAAACATATTAGGACTCTGCGTCTCTTTCTGGGCTCAAAAGATGAAGATTGATGACATAAAGTGCTGGTGAACCTATCAGGCATTGGTATGCATTATATAGGGGAAAACATCTCAGAAATTCCATGGGGGAAAGCTTCTCTTTGCGTGTCATTCTAGTAAAAATTTTCCAACTATATCCAGGTAATCAATGAAGGTCTTGCTTCAATTTCTGAACCCTTCAGTGTTGCCAGAGGGCCAGAATTACACTGAATTATAGGTTGACGTTATTTAGTTTGAAGACAGTTCTGGAAAGGTTTCTGAGCACGACTCCCTTAGCCCAGATAGCTGCCTTTTGAAGGAAATAGTTGGCACTTTGCACAATAATTGAATGTTATTGGTGTTAATGGAAGGAGAGTAGAATATGTTGCTTTTAGAAGAGAATTGTAGCAGTTTAAATGTTGTGGTTAGAAGCCTTTTTGAAACTCAGTTTCTATCATTGTTATACTTTATTGTAGAGAGAGCAAATGGTGTTTATTCATGAAAGCAAGAAAGCACAAAATAAATGAAAACCTGTTAAGGTCAGTAGACCAGAAAAAGAAAGAAGCATTCAAACGCTAATCTGCAAAAGGATGTTTGCTTCTAAGTACAAATTGCATTCATCTAAAAACCATGTAGTAGTCGCCTTCCCTCATCTCTAGAAGATTTTGATGGGCAGAAACTGAGAGATCCATTCCTCATTTGTCAATCCTGTGATCTCCTTTGGTTCCCCTAAGACCCCTTATCTATTGGACACCCAGATTACAGGAGTCTCTCTCTCTTTTTTTTTTTTTGGCTTCCTGTCTCCAGTTTACCCTTTAATATTCTATTAGCATTCAAAAGTCTTAGTGGCATTCGGACCTTCTTTCTTCTGGATTGAAAGGAGTGGAAAGATCGCTGGAGTGAGAGTCACCTCTGGAGTCTTGAGCAAGCCTCTCCTTAGACTTGCTCTTTTTAAAGAGGGTTCTTAACATGAAACACACAGCCATAGGTACATGCTTTGTACTCTGAGCTGCTGAGTGCTCATTTGCTAAGTACCCTTACAGTGCCCTAGATGCTCTCTCTTAGATCCCTATGATGATGACCCAGTGACCCAACAACTAGAAGGTAAAAACCAGAGGCATGTTCCAGAACTGCAGCTGAAGGCTACTCTGCTTGGTGGGTCCTTGCAGCCTACTGGTTGTTAAACATTCAGGCTATTCCCCTGAATCCAACCATATTCACACCACATGAGAATGCTGACCTCACACTGTTGGATCTTCTGATTTGGAAGCAATATTAGAAATATCAATTTACATTTACATTTACATCATTTACATTTACATCAAAATTACAAATATATTTTGAAATTGGAAATGAATTAAAAGTATTAAATTGTTTAAAATTTAAAAAGATGGAGACTAGGGTTGAAGAAACAGGACAGTTTCAGCGGTGGGGGATAAAGAGTGAGGCAAAGGGAATGTTCCAGGCTCAAAGAACCAAACAGACAAAAGCAGGGAGGCCTCTCTGTTTATGTTGAGTTTAAGAGATTTTAAACTGGCAGCTTCTAGGCCAGGCCTGGATAATTTACTCTTTGTTTGACCAGCTCAGGGTTTGCCCTACACAGTATTTTTTTAAAAATAATATACTTTTAGTTAATGGATATTCTATAATTCTTAAAATAATGCATTTTAGTTGAACATTTAGATTGCTTCCAATTTTGTGCTGTCTTGCTGTTATAAATAACCTTGAAGAATGTCTTGTATGTAAATTGTTTTTGCTGCACATCTCTGAATTTTGAGGGAGGGGCAAGATAAAGTTCTAGAAGTAGAATGGCTGGAACAAAAAACATATTGATATTATAATGTTTGGGATCCATTAATATGCCCTCCAATTTGCCCTCTGTAAACTTTGTATTAATTTACACTCCCACCAGCCTTGTGACTGCCCACTTTTTATAAATCTTCAGCACTAAGTTGACATTTATATTAATATTTTAATAAGCACAAAAAATTTCTCAAAAATTTAATATCCATTTATTTTATATTATTAAGATTAAAACATTTTTTTCAAGTGACTTATAGAATGCATTGGGGACCAGCTTGAGAAATTTGCAGATTTTTAATTTCCATTCTCCCTAGGCTACTCATAAAGAGAGAGACATATTTATTGGATTGTATCAATAAAAGGAGCTCACATCTGTGCTCTTATACTTATTCTTCCACCTCTAGTCCCTGGGTAAGATTTTCTCATGATCCTGGTTTCCTTCTCCCAACAATGGATACTGCTGGGAATGACATCCCGTTGCTGCCTTCCTACATAATTGGGTCTGGCCAATGTTCCTGCTCAAAGGGAGGGAGATGTTGGCTCAGACCTTAGAATATATGCAAACAGGACAAATTTTGTCCCACTTCAACAAGAATTTCTCTGGGTCCAGGTCTCAGACCTTCTGTAACGGTTCTTTTTCAAGTGCTGTTCCATCAAAGCATGGCTAACTCTCACAGGATTTTTCTTTAGAAGCTGGGCCTTGTCTCCCATTGGTTTATTTTCCTTAAACCCACTCTGTGGAGTATAGGTCTAATGAGTGGCCCAACTGATTGAAGATACAAATTCAGAAAATCCAAACATTTTCTGGTCATGTTTATGTCGACCTGTATTCTTGTCACAGATGTTGGGAGTATAACGATGAATGAGATCCAAAATGATACCCATTTGAATGGAGCTTAAAATGCAAGCTTAATGTGATAGCACCATCTTAGACTCATAATAGAGTTTACACCAAAAACCTCAAAATCCTATATTTCATTTCAATGTAGTAGGCACAACGTATCTCTTTCTTCTAAGGGGAAATAGACATGAAAATCTGTGAGAAATTCTTTAGGAGTGTGGACAATTTGCTCTCCCCTTTACCTTCTAATCTTTCAGAGCACAATAGTTGTACAGAGGACTTTAAATTTCATAAAAATATAAGGCATTTATTATCCAACAAATATCGATTGAAATCCTAGATTGTGTCAGATGCTATTTCAGGTGCTGGGGATATAGCAGTGAAGAAAAAAATTCAATGGTAGACTAAGAGACAAGGAATGAATGAATCAGAGCAGGTAGTGCTATAGGGAAAAATTAAGCAGAGTAAGAGGGAGTTAAGGGTTGAGGAGGGTACTATTTGATATAGGATGATAATGAATGACCTGTCTGATATGCTGATATCTGAGCAAAGAACCAAAGATATAGGGATAAAGTCGTGATGGGGAGAGAACATTCTGGGCAGAGGGAGCGGGAAGGCAGGAGCCCTGTGGGAGAAGCATGCCTGGTAGGAAGTGGACAATTGGAAAAGCCCAGCTGATGCCTCAGACCAGGGTGGGAGTGCAGGTGGTGGGAAATGGTTAGATTCTGCACGTATTTTGAAGAGAGTTTGGATGGGATTTATGGGTAGATTGAAAATGTGGTCTGGACAAAAGATAGGAGATAGCTCCAGACTTGGGACCAAAACAACTGAAAACATGACTTTGTCGTTTACTAAGATGGAGAAACCATATAAAAGTAGTTGGTTTGCTCATGAGGTTCCTCACATATATGTAAAACATGAATCTCTAAATAGGAGAATCACAATTAGTACTGTGAAACTAAGGAAGAATTTATTTCCTCTCCCATTCATTTATGGCATATGCCTAGAAAGAGGCATGGCGGGCAGAATTGCACACAATATCTCATTCTCTTGTGGCTAGTATGTATGATAAATGTGAAAATGAAGCAACTTCAACTAGAGTGACAGAGCTAGAACAAGAAAAAAATATAATACAATATACTTGATGTACAGGATGTACAACGCCATTTATATATGTGTCATTTCTTGTTTGATTACATCTTATACTTATAACCTCCCCCCTCCAACCCCATTTGTTGGTGGTGTAGAACTAAACCCCTCTACAATGTTGAACTTTATCCAGGCCTTATCTTCCTGGAAAATACCAGTGGTCAAGAAATCTCTCCATGTCTTTGTGTTAAGGGAAATGACTTACTATAAAGAATCACTCTTTCTTTTACGACTTATGTAAGATTTGCAGTTTCTTCTCCACCTTGTTTACTTAGGTCAAGGTCAGACACAGACTCTGCAAATTCTCATTCTTTGTCTCATAAGTGACCAATCTGGACAAAAATGCCCATTAACTTGACTCGACCAAGCTGGAATGCAGAAGAGCATCTTAATAGTTCCTACCAAGAACTGGCTGACGTCAGGGAAAAATATTCCCCCTCCCACACCCAGTTCTTTTTAACCTCGTTACTGTCTCCCTACAAAAGAAAAGCCTTTTCTGCCTAATCTTTGAGACATTTACAGACCTTTCGCTTCGGAGATTGCAATTGCCTCCACTTCCTCATATTGCAATAGTCTTTTCCAATCAAATCTCTCCTTCCCTAAGTCTGAGACTTGTTTTCCACTTGACAACCTTTAAGAACTAGTAGCTTATTATTGCATGTGTATATACTAATTTATTTATATTCAACAGATATGGGTTAGTTCTGCCTACTGTGTGTATTCCTGGAGATAAAGTAGTGAACAAAACAGACAAACCCCCTTCCCTGTTAGAGTTTACATTCTAGTTTGGGGAGACAGATAAATAAATGAAATACTTCATAAATCAGATGGTGCTTCATGCTATTGAGAAAATTAAATCTCCCTAAGAGAGAGCTGGGTTAGATTGGGTTGAAAGGGTCATATTTTAAAATAAATTGGTCAGGGATACTTTTAGATTATTTCCACATTTTAGAGCTAAAAGAAAGTGGTGACTGTTGATCTCTAGTCCTGAAGTCTATAAATTGTAATTTGATGCTCCAGGGCAAGTAAGGAAGCCCTCTGATCATTTGGAAGAATTTATATGTATTTGATTGCTTTGTTTCAATGCAAGATCATGGAAGATGGTGGTGGGGTGGTAAAGAAGGCAGATGTCCACACTGGAGTTCTTTAGGGTACAAGGCTGTTCTACAATTTGCATATCCAGGAGATGTTTCCATCCCAAATGCCTTAGGCCAGTGTTGCACTAGCAATAACAGCAGGTGCTAGATGGATCATCCCGTTCGGTTTTAGTCATTTTCTTTTGGATTTTGTCACTTCACAAAAATACCATGTCCCCACCCCCCACCTCAGTCTGACATCCAATTGGTGTCGTTCCCAGATTTGTATTTAGGTGATGATCAGGGAAACCAATTTTCTGGTGAGTACATGTGATGCTTGTTTTTCCATTCTTGGGATACTTCACTTAATATAATGGGTTCCAACTCTCTCCAGGAGAACCATAGAGATGTCGTATCTTCATCATTCCTTATAGCTGAGTAATATTCCATGGTATACATATACCACAGCTTACTAATCCAATCATGTATTGATGGGCATTTGGGTTGTTTCCACATCTTTGCGATTGTGAATTGTGCTGCTATAAACATTCGGGTACATGTGTCTTTGTTACAGAATGACCTTTTTTCCTTTGGGTATATGCCCAATAATGGGATTTCTGGGTCAAATGACAGGTCTACTTGAATCTGTTTAAGATACCTCCATAATGCTTTCCACAGGGGTTGCACTAGTTTGCAGTCCCACCAGCAGTGTATGAGTGTTCCTGTCTCTCCACACCCACGCCAACATGTGTTGTTTTGGGTTCTTTTGATAAAGGCCATTCTCACTGGGGTTAAGTGATATCTCATTGTGGTTTTGATTTGCATTTCTCTGATGATTAGGGATGTTGAGCACTTTTTCATATGTTTGTTAGCCATTCTTATATCTTCTTTCGAGAAGTTTCTATTCATGTCATTTGCCCACTTTTTGATAGGGTTGCTTGATTTTTTCTTGCTGATTTTCCTGAGTTCTAAATAGATTCTTGTTATCAGGGGGTATGCCTACACAATGAGTGCATTGCGCACCGTTTGGGGATTGGTAACGCTTGAAGGTGCTGACTCGGGAAGGGGGGGTGGGGAAGGGAGGGATATATACCTGCATGATGGGTGCAACGCGCACTACCTGGGGAACAGACACGCCTGGAGCTCTGACTTGGGGGGAAAGGCGGTACAGGAGCAACGTATGTAACCTGCAATTCTGTATCCCCCATAACAAGATGAAATAAAAAAAAAAAAAAAAAGAAACACTAAAAAAAAAAAAAAAAAATACCATGTCCAAGGCAATTACTAAAAAATCCAAAATTAGGATTAGTTCAGGAGTTAGCATTCTAAGGTTTGTTTTTAAAGAGTCTATGATTTGAAGTGAAGTGTTTCATAGTGTTTTGACAGTGTTTTCTTGGCATTGTAACTTACTTAAGTAAAACATTTCCCTTTTAAGTGCTTTCTGTTATACATCTGTCAGACTCTGAGACAGTTTAAATGTTTTGAAAAATGACATTGTGACTCAGTGCAGGGTTCATGGAAACATAATGGTTGAAATTTTGATGGCTCGGAGGCCAAATTTATGAATTAGTTGAGATTATTTAACAAGTATTATTTAACATTTCTTAATAGACATATAATTCTGTAATGAGAAAATATAAATCAAATGAAGATATAGTCATGCATCCCTTAGCAAAAAAGATCTGTTTTGAGAAATGCATCCTTAGGCAATTTTGCTGTTGTGCAAACATCATCGAGTGTGCTTACACAAACCTAGGTGGTGCAGCCTAGGCTACAAACACGTATAGCATGTGCCTTTCCTGAATACCGTAGACAATTGTAACATGATGGTAACTATCTGTGTATCTAAACACATGTTAACATAGAAAAGGTACAGTAAAAAACAGTAATACAATCTTATGGGACCACTGTCACCTGTGCTGTCCATCATTGACTGAAATGTCATTATGCGGAGCATGACTGTATAAAGATGGATTATGTCCAGGGTTCCCCAGAGTGAAATACTAAATACCAAGGCAACATTAACTATCTGATATTTCTTTTATAAAGCCCAAGAAAATAGCCCAAGTGAACCCTAGGATTTTTTTTTCCATTATATCTGGTCCAATATATTCTATCAGCGTCTAATAAATTTCTCATAACTGACTTTAAAAATAACACCACAGTGCTTTCAAATGGGTAGCACACAGAACAAAATGGATAAGTTGGAAAGATTATATCAAATCTAGTAGGTTGATCCTCTTTGGCACAAATATTCAGAGATGCAGCTACTTCAACTCCCCAGGCACTTTAAAGGTAGTTGGCGGATATTTAAACTACTCTGGAGACATATCACAGATCACTTAAGAAGCAAGAATATAAGGTCATTACTAAGCTATTACATCTTACTGCAACAACAACAGTAAATTATGAAAATTGTGGAAACTGCTCCATATTGTCTAAGCTCCCCATGAATGAAAGTTACACATTGTAATGCCTACCACTAAACTAGAACAATGTAAGATAAGTCTTACTCTTAGGATACTTAGTATAAATATGTACAATACTTGAACTTACCCTGCTACATTAAGTTGTTAATAATTGGAGGGGGAAGAAAAACACTCTTTCATTTTAAAATGAGTTTGAATTTACTTTTTTGATTGTCCTATTTTGCTCTCCACAAAATCAGAGCCTTCTTATTTCCTGTTCTACTGTCTTCCCCTATTTAGGGGACATAGAATCACATGTGGAAACATACATCAGTCAGCAAATTTTTCATCTTAGCTCACAACCATTGTCTGAATCTCCATGGTGACTCAAGGTAGATATTGGCAGGTTGATTGCTCAGCAAATGAACAGATTTTAATTGGTCTATTTGATTCAGCCTTCAAAATACTAGAAAAAATTTAAATATAACTTCAATTATTTTAATTGTTGAGACAGCCAATGGGATTATCTTCTGGGCAATTGACCAATTGAACAGTTATCAATCTGGATAACAATTTAAGCTTCAAGTAGTCAAATATTGACTATGTAGCTATGGCCTCTATTGGAGTGTGACTCGAAATTAAAAATGAACTGAATCATTCATTGATTGATAGGTCGCATAGATGTCTGTGCCCTCTCATGGCTTCCCAAAGGGGAGGATTTAATAGAGGGTGGTACGACTCTATTCAGCAGCACTAGAGACTAATATGGTTTCCCAGATGTGATACGTGACAGAGGGTAGGAGCACAGTTGGCTGCATCTGAAGTGAACCACATTTCTGTGGGTATTTTTCAAAGGGATGGGTTGTACGAAAAGCAGACAAAACATTGCTGCCTGCATTCCACCTGCTTTTTGCTAATTGCAGCAGTATTCAGCAGTTTCTAGTTGGAGTGGCTGTTGTTTGCATTGCTGATGCACCCAGTTTGCCATTGGAAAATCTGCCAGAGCAAATTAAATTCCTAGCAGCACAACCATCATTTATTTGCCCATTCATTCAACAACAATTATTGAGGACTCATTCTGTTTGAAAACTGTGTTAGATACAGGGGATAAAGTTGTAAATAAGACTCAGTCCTAAATGAACTTTCTCTCTAGTGGGACATATGAATAAAGGAACATTTACAATTCATTATAATAATTGCTGTGGCTGATACAAGGTTGGGATGTATTGGAGCTAATTACAGGGTCACCCATTCAGTCTCGGTTAAAGACCACTTCTCAGAAGAAGCGATGTTTAAGTAGAGACAGAGAGAATAAGTAGAAGTTAGTCATATAGGGGTATGGAAATAGAGAAGAGTATATTTTCCACCCAGAAGGACCACTATGTGCAAAATTCCTCAACTGAGGGACAGCAAGGGGTGATCTCAGAGAGTTGTCCATCATGTCAAGGTCATGGACTTTGAGGCTGGAGAGGATAACAGGTGTCACGTAACAAGGGGACCTTGTCAGACAGAAAAAGCACTTGGAAACTTATCCAAAGTTCAGTGAGGGGATGTTGAAGGTTTGTAGGCAGAATGTAAGAAGAAGTGCCGATATTTAAAAATGGGAGAAAAATTTGTTAGCAAAGCTTAAAAGGAAAAAAATCCTTCAACTTTTATTTTTAATCAGATATCTGTTTAATCTCCTAGTATAGTAAAATACAGATAGATAGCTGAGGCTGAGAGTTTATAGTATGGATATTCTATATTTTCCCAAGCTGTTAAGAAAAGTTATTGTGATTAATTATAGTGCCTATTTGAATGCAGTCACGCCCCATATTTTACAGAGAGTTTTCTCTTCTGCAGACTCAAAAAAAAGAGCCAAATCACAGCTTTGTGTGTATAATTTCTTCCCCAAATTTAAATTTTAAAATAAGTAAGTGAAATTGCAAATAGAGCAATTCTTCTCTGTTCTGCTGTGGAAATGAACTTTGTTTTAAAAAATTCCAGCTATATATAGAGAATGAATAATTATAGTAAAGCTGACCTTACTGTATACATCTGCTTCTTTCCATAATTGCTCTAATTATGGGATAAACTAACTGCAAAAGAAAAATTATTTTTATTGGAACAAATTATATTACATTTTATGAATTTTTGAAGTTTTGTTAAATTATTATTAGTTTGCTCATGCTTAAACACTCAGATCTTTGAATGCCAATATCTATTGCAGCAAAGTCAAGGCATTCAAGACCCAGGTTTTACCCTAATCCAGGAATTTCCCCAGACATTACCCTTATGCTATTGTTGGAAATGTAGCCCTCCAGAATCTGGATCTAACTAGTCTCCTGTCTCAGAGAAGGGCGTGTCAAAGAAACTTAGTCCAACAGCTAATTTGTAAAGAACCCATCCCTGAACCAAAAATGTAAGGCAAGGCTGATAGATTTAGTAAAAAGTTAAAAAGGAAAAATAAAGAAAACAAAGAAAAGAAAGGAAAAAAAGAAAATATATGGGATGACCTAATGATCTTTGGGACATGCTTATACTAAAAAATTATTTGTTGTTTGAAATTCAAATTTAACTGGAAATCTTACCATTTTTTTTTTGTATTAACCCTACATAAAGGAGATCTAGAAACATTTTCCATGGAGATTCTAGAATTTTCTTTTCTCTTCTACCCATTTCCCTCACATGTGCTGAAAAGTTTCCCCTTTCACAATTTTTCAGAATTTCTCTCATCCCTATTAACACCTGCTCCTTCCTAGGTCTCTCCTTCCCTGCTTCTCCATCTATTCCTGTATCCTATAAATTGGCCTACCTCCTTTGCAGAAGAATGGGATGGAATATCTGCTCTTTGGGAAAAGGAAAGAAGGGAGTATACAGTTGTGCCAATCACAAATCTCTCCATAAAGGACTGAGGGAGGTCTGCAAAACACTGAACATTCCCAAATTAATTTGAGTTCTATTATATACACAGAAATTCAACTATCTCATTAGGGTGACTAGATCTTTCGTTTCTAAAGTACTGACTACATTTTTTGCATATATATCAGTGAAATTTAAAAGTAAGTTTTCTCAAAATGAGAAACTATTTCTATGTTTGAACTTAAATTGTCTTCTAGTGTGTTCTAAACTTTATCACATTGTTTTTATTCTCCTTCACTATCCATATGTTATTCTAAATCATAGAGTAGCTCATTTTCTTCAAAATGAAAGCTAAGCTTTGAAATTACAGTTAATTATGTTTCTCGTTGTCAAATAAAAGAATTCACCTTTACATTAAAACACAAGAAAAATGTGATCGCTCAGTAATATTCGGAGTTGGGAATTACAGACAAGATTCATTAAAAGATTGAAACAAGGAAAAAGCTATTAAAGTGCCATTTTTTGTTCTTGACAAAAATCCAAGAATATTTTTTCTAAGTCTTTGTGTACTAAAAAGGATTTTGACAGCTGATTGTGTTTGTATTTCATGGAAAATTTCAGGTTTATTGTTAGAAAATTGTAATGCTGTTAGCAATAATGGCAAGGCCAAATGTTTACAATATAATTACCATTCTCCTAGAAAATTTATGGTTGGGGAAAAAGAAAATTAGACAAAGAACCTCTCAAAAGATTGCACGTGGCTAAGACCTTTGTCCAAATGGGGAGATAATAGTAGCATGTTATAGCGATCATTATAATTTAAAAGAGGCTTTAGGATCTTTAGGCCCTCATAATTATGTTGAAGGTGGTTCTTAATTTTGGGGGGAAGCATTTTGAAAAAGGTAGTTTAATTGATCAGCATATAAAATATCAAAGGATGGAGGTCACTGTTCTAAGCTTGAAAATGTGTGCCTCAGACTATCCATTGATTTTTGTATAGATTCCTCCTTCAAATGTTTCCAGTTATTTTTTCTGTCCATTTCAACTACCAACACCAAGGAGGAGGTTCTCCTTATACTCTTGGCTTGTTGTGATATTGTGGTCACCCAGCTTCAACTCTCTCCCATCCAGCCTATATTCTACTATAAGATTAACTTTCCTAAACATCTGCTTTCATTATCTGTAATAATGACTTTTCACTTACTCTATTTGCTTGCTTTTTCAAGTGGTGCATCCTTCATTTCCTCCGTTGATATGAAAAGTTTTTCAGGAGTAGCTTTCAGTCAACAGCAATCTGTGGTTATAGATTATAAATAGATATCTATGGTTATAGACTCCATGAAAGCCACTGAGTGACAGAAAGAGCTTTGGACCAGGAGGAGCTAAAAGCCTGGCTCTCACCTTTCTCCATGTATGAACTTGAGTAACTCACTGTCTTTGAGCCTCAGTTTCCTTACCTGTGAAGCAGGGGTAATAATGACTATATCATAGAGTGATTGTGAAGAGCAACAAATAGCAAAGTTCTAGCACATAAATAAATGTTTTACTCTACATATTTTAACTAATGGATTGTAAACTCTTATTTTTCTCTTTTTCTTTTTCTTTTCCTTTCTTGTTTGAGACAGTCTCACCAATGCTAGAGTGCAGTGGTACTATCACAGCTCACTGCAACCTCAAACTCCTGGGCTCAAGCTATCCTCCCACTTCAGCCTCCTGAGTAGCTGGTACTATAGATGCACACCACTACGCCAGCTAATTTTTAAATTTCTCGTAGAGATGAAGTCTCACAATGTTGGTCAGGCTGGTCTAAATGCTTTTGAAATATGTTCCATGGACCCTCATTATCTCCTGGACCCATCAAGTTGAGATTCTTGATCTTGACATTTTCAATGCCTAATTATCTGGCACAATCATACCTATGCACCTTGTAAATTGTCACTAATGATTACCAAGTGCATATTATATGCTAAGCACTGACACACAATCTTTGTACCCATTTCCACTTTTGAACATTGTAACTGTCCTTTAAAGTAGGACTACTAGTGCTATTTTTATTTCTTTTTATGGATACAGAAATGAGCTTTGGAGATGTTATATAACTTGCCCAAAGTTAAATGGTTGGTGAGGGGGAAAAATTAACATTTGAACCTGGCAGTTCAATACAAGAATCTGATGTCTTAGCCACTGAGCTATATGCTTCAAAGAAATTTCTGTTTGAGCTGGGCTAATTGTTGTCCCTGAACACACCACATATACTTGTGCACCTTTTGTTGCACCTATTTATACTTCAAAGCCTATTCTTTTCTCTTTCTCTCTACATAATTCTATTATTATGACTGTGCATTTTCCTTTCCCTGCTAGACATGTACACCCAACCCTGAACTCTCCCGACGCTCACTGAGTACTTTTGTATTGTGCTAACCAAAACCACACTGGATTGCATTATACTGTATTTTTTATGATGCATTTATATATATATATCTAGAAACTGAACCTTACTCAGGGGTGAGTATCATATCTTTTACCTCTTTTGCACATCCTAAATTGTGTAGAAAAAAATAATAGACAACAGAAGGTATACAAATGTAGAAAAACAATAATTATTAACTTCTGTCATAATCTTTTGAGATTTGCAGTCTCGCAATATTTTGGAAGCTGTCTATTCAAGTCCTACCAATCTTTCCGGAACCAATGTCTATTTCTGGAATAAGTCCAAGTTATGGTAAAGCTTCTTTCTTTTCTAAGTCACCATTCTGCTGACTGACTGTACTGTCCAGTTTCCTCCAGTGGTAATATCTTGCAAAACTATAGTACAACATCACAACAAGGTTATTACCATTGATGCAGCTGAGATACAGAACATTTCCTGTACCATAAGGTTTGTGGTATAGGGCCTAAAATTAATGCCCACTATTGTGTGTGCCTGGACAGTTGGGAAAAACCAGGAGGGCTCCAGGTAGCCTAACCAACTTCCTTCCCCGCTCTGCTCTTGTGGATGAGGTCCCCTAGCCAAACAACTCTCCTTACCATGGAGACTCTGCACAATTACTGCTTATCCCCAAGTGGGGTGTTTCCGTTCCCTGAAAGCCAGCAGATAGTCAAGTAAGTCCATCACACCCTCCCGTGGGAAACAAGGTCATCACTCCATCCTCTTGTTACTACAAAGTCTGTCCCTGGCTATTCACTCTGCTCCCAAGTGCACATGTTGCCATGTGGTTCCGCCTGGCACAGTGCCCTCCTCTCCCAGGCTGTGATTGGCATATGTAACCAGTAAACTGCTGCCAATCTCATCAGTCCAGTGTTTGGCCGTCCCTATGACCCTCCTAGCTAATGTGGTGAAGAGCAGGTGATTAAAATAGGATCCCTCATGTGGCCTTTTATAGACACACCACTTTCCTATCATCCCCACCCCCTTTTTATCCTCTGACAACTACTACCGTGTTCTCCATTTTTATGATTTTTTCATTTCAAGAATGTTATATAAATGAAATGATACAACATATAAGCTTTGGGGACTGGCTTTTTTTCATTCAGCATAATTCTCTGGAAATTCATCCTGGTTGCTTTGTGTATCAATACTTCATTCCTAGAATTCCACAGTGTGGGTGCACAGCTGTTTGTTTACCCAATCACAACTGAAAGACATCTGGATTGTTTTTAGCTATCGTACATAAAACTACTATAAAAACTCACATACAGAATTTTTTATGAACATAAGTTTTCATTTCGATGGGATAAATGATCAAGAGTGCAATAGCTGGGTCATAGGGGAGTTGCATTTTAGTTTTTTAAGAAACTGCCAAACTGTTTTCCCCAGTGTTACACCATTTAATGCCCAGTTTATCAGTGATTTGGTTCCTTCTCATCTTTGCAAGTCTGTAGTGTTCTCACTATAATTTTAGCCATTCTGATAGCTGTGAAGTTATATCTCATTGCGGTTTCAACTTGAATCTCCCTAATGGGAAATGATATTGAATACCTTTTCATATGCCATTTGCCATCCATATATCCTCTTTGGTGAAATGTCTCTCCATGTCCTTTGCCCATTTTCAAATTGGATTTTGTGTTCTTTCACTGTTGAATTTTGAGAGCTCTTTGTATACTCTAGGTACTAGTCTTCGGTCAGATACGTGGTTTGCAAATATTTTCTCCCCTACTGTGTGTCCAATGATATTTTTTGAGTCACCTCTTTAAATCTCTAGAGTTGTTGTTAGGAATCTTCTGTGATTACTAGGCTGGAAAGGGAGACCTCCAATTTGACGTCCTCCAGCTGGGTTAACATGAAACACTCGGCTCCTCACATCAGTGTGCTACAGTGAAACGAATCCAAGCTTCAAAGTTGAAGACCTTGGTTCTAGTCCTGGCTCGGCCACTAAGTGGTAGTTACTGGACCTCTCTGGGCCTCAGTTTCTTTATTTGTAAGGAAAGATCAGCACATTTTCTGAAATACTCTCTTGTTCTACCACTCTATGATTCTCAGTTTAAAAGTTAAGCTGAATAGAGTGAAGCTAGTTTTCCTTTTAAGGCAAAGATACTGTATAGGTTTTCAAACAACTGAGAGCCTTGGATGGAATACCTTTTCTTCTCTTTTATGACTTAGAATATGCCAAAATATCACAGTGCAACATGACCTTTAGAATCTTCTTGCCTTTTTCCCTTCCTGACAGTACTCAATAAATGTGTACCAGAGTTTGATTTTTTGTTTTATAGAAGCTTGTAATAGTTTAGACTCTGGATTTGGAGCCTGGGGTGGTTCTACCATTAGACTAGTACATGTGTCATTGGGAAATATCTTGGCTACTTTAATCCTCACTTGCCTTCTTTGCCATTTGGGGAAAATAACAGCACTTATTATAAAATGTGTATGTGAGGATAAAACAAGATAATCCATTTGAATGCTTAGCACTCTTTCTCATTCATTTCCTATGAGCACATAGTGAGTGCTCGATAAATATTAGCAGCTGTTGTGGCTGCTGCTGTTATTACACTAAGCTACCCGCAAACAGATTCCTGAGATGCAGCCCCTAAGAAGTGGGTAGGGGGCTGTTAGGAGGGGAGTGTGTTGTTTCTTAACTTTTCTCAAGCAGGATGTGGCTCTCAGCTGATGAAACTTGCATCAACAATTGTCCTGGTTATATTCACCATTCACAAAAATGGCAAAGGGGGAATATATACAGATTTTTTACAATTAATATTCTTCCCACTCCTCTTGTTTTCATGATCTCTCAAATCCCAATAAGCTGATCTAAAATCTCTCTCTTCTTTCATTACAAAGTCCCCAAGCTCTTCCTCATGTTCTCCTTTTCAGCCCCTCCTCTCTGCTCTCTGGAGAAGAGCTGTGTTAGGTGGGCCAATCCATCCTTGCTAATTTTGTTCTCACATGTTCCTATTATCCAGACTCTGCCCATTCAGAAGTGCTCAGGAGCTAAGTGGACAGGAATAATCCTCTCCTGGAGGTAGCAGGTAATACTTTAAACATTTACAATTTAATGTCTTTTCTTTTTATCACTGCCACATAAAATATTAGCTATAAATAGTGGGGCAGCTTTGAGAAACACTGATGCTATGACACAAACAGCTTTCAAAGTACTCCTCCTTTAAAAAATCTCAAAGGAATTTTTTTTCTCCAAATTGAAACACTCACTACCTGCCTGAACAGACAGAACCATTGGCAAGAGTTGGTATATTGATGCTTTATTAAGATTCTCATTCATTTCCCACTTGATATCTTACATTTCCAGGCTGGTTACTTTCCATTCCAGGAACGCAGTTATTTCTTCTCTACATGGATGCTTTTGTTTCTTTTTACACCTGTACAATAACTACTTCTTATAGCCAAGGGGTTAGATCATTAATTTAAAGACAACAGCATGGAGTCCTGTGGATTTTTCAAAGCAGAAGTTTTATTTCTCAGAAAGTTGAATTCTTTTTTCTTTTAATGGAATTAGTGAGCTAGAATCATATTATACTTATTTTTTTTCCAGAACTATGATGACATTGGTAATTAAATTAAACTAAGAAGCTCAATTCATGTCAGCTGTTTTCCTCCCATAAATACATCAGTGCAACTGGGGAAATAATTTTTTTGAAAATATTAAATTTGGTGCAGGTTGCCTTTTGATATTATTTTTATCTGTTATATAGGACCTTCTCATCCGTTGATTTGCCCTGGAACAGGGATGTTTAGGAATCAACAAATGTATATAGGGTGTCCACTGAACACGTCTTTAATGGAGAATGCACGTAAGCATGAAATGCAATTTCTGCCTGCAAGGAGCTCACTACCTATTTAGAAACTTAAGGAACATACACAAATTAAGTTGAATTAGAATAAAAGGAATCAGTAACAATCCGGGACAACAATAAAGGAAATCCACCTGCTGTGTGCATGAATCAGAGTCAAATTACGGGTGAAGACTAACAATTATTGGAGGGAGAGAGAGATGCTGAAGGGTTATAAATAAGAGTTACCTTTTAATGAACGGCCAGCTATCACCTGCCAGGTATTGTGATAGGCATTTCATATTTGATGTGTTTCAATTTAGATAAACCCAAACATATTTTTCACACAGGACAATGCTCAGAGACTTTTAATAAATACTAGTAAGTGGCCCAGTTGAAATTTGAACCCAGAAGCCTGGGTTCTATTTGCCACCCCATGCTATCAAAATATGCATATGGATATTGAAAGAGGAGTAGAAGATAGAGGGAGAAAGAGGCAGAGAGTTAAGGAGTAAGAAAGAATAAACAAGAACATTTTAGGCTTCAAAAATAGCAGGACAGTGAAGGCAAATAAAAGTATAAAAAGTGTTTAATCGGCAACGGTTGTATGGATTTGTCTGGATCAAATGTAGGGGATGCTTACGAACGTGGTTAACAGCATAGGCTCTGGATTTGGACAGACTGGCTTAAATTCAAGCTCATCCATTTATGCCTGACCTCCTTTAGGCAGATTACAGGATCACAAAGAATAGTTGTGCTAATTTAAAGAGCTAGTGCAGTTTGGATGCTGGGTGTACAGATGTAGTCGGTATGTAAAAATTCATCAAGCTGTACAATTATGTGCCCTACTCTGCATGCATATTATATGTCAGTAAAAAGATTATTTTTATATGAGCTAATGTATGTGTAAGCATTCACTGAATGTTAACTTACTATTCTCAGTGTATTCAGGACAGTGAGCTATGAGAATAAGATCTTAGCAGCATGTTGGAGCAGTTGTAAAGGACCTCTAAGACCTGAAGGATCAGGAAGGATTGGAAAGATGAAGATATATTCACAGTGATGTTTAGGAAGCTTGTCTTTGTGTCAGTGTGTAGAATGGACTGTAATGACAGAACGACATGAAACAGTGAAACCAATGAAAAGATTTTGCTGTCACACTTGAGTCCAGTAATAATGGTCCTAAATCAGGTAATAGCAATTAAGAGACCGAGATTCCATGAAGGAAAAATCAATAGGATGGAAAGTGGGATGCAATACAGAAAGGAATTAAAGATTCAAAATTAACTTCTCTAGGTTTTACAGTGCAAATGACTGGAAGAAAAAACTGACAAGGGAGCAATGGCAAGGAAGTTGGTTTTAGATAAATTGAGTTCCAAGTGTCAACATCTCATTGGCTGCTAGAAGTGTCAATCAACGATAGGGGAGACTATCCAGAAACTAGTGTATCATTTACGAGACCCAATTAGTGGGTACACAAAATGTGAATAGTTTCTTGTGATTATTACACAAAGGAAAATCCAAAGATCTGGTAGTTCGAAGAGAATAATTTGGGGTATGATTATGTGTGTATTTCATAGTTCTACTTCTTTTTTTTTTTTTAAGGCTGGTCAAATCATAGTTCTACTTTTTGCTCCTATATTAAACCATGTTCATCTTTCTCTAAATTTAAATTATTCAAAGAAAAGTATCCATCTCAACCTATAGACATGTATAAAATCCCCAAGCTTAGTGATATTTTAGTTATTGGTAGTTAGACTTATGTAGCCAGAGTGGATAGAGTTTAAATTAAATTAATCCCACACTTTTGTAAAAGTGAAAGTACATGATTTATGCTCATATATACTCTCTTTCAAAGAATTTTTTTTATCTCCTGAACTTATTTTTAAGACATTAGAAAGAGATCATTAATTTTTTTGTATTTATCCATGAAATTATGTTCTTAAGAACACTCTTATATATCTACAAAAAACCTGACTTAATCATAATATATTAAAAACCTATATTCCTCACTCAAAAAAATACTAGATAAAAACCTTACCCAATACTGGGATAATGTCCTTTCTGCTTCTCTGGGACTAAAGTAAAATAAAATAAAATAGTAAGAGTAAGTTTCAACATTAGGATACAGGGAAAGTACGTGTGTGTGTGTGTGTGTGTGTGTGTGTTTGTGAGACAGAAGTGTGCACATACACATATAAATGAATGCATGTGTAAATATAAAGGGGTGAAAGGGAAATTGTAAAATAAATTTACTCCAGTTCTTATCCAAGGGCAATTGATTTTATAATTAAATATTTAGACAAAAATAATCCGGTGGTCATGTAATACGTTGAGGCAAGAGATATTAAAAAATCTTTAAAATGTTTAAAAATGGTTCTGTTACTCAAGGATTTTAAATTTTTCTTAATTCAAATATTAATATTTGCATGCTAGAAGATGAAATCAAATGGCACAGAAGATAGTCCTCTGTCAGCCATACCTCAAAAATAACAATACTCTTTGAGCAAGCACATATCGAGATACCCAAAAGAATGTGGAGACTGAGTTGAGTCATCAACGAATGTGCTTTTGAACACTAGAATGTTATTGCTCTGCAAACCTGCTTTCCCCTCCATCTGCCTGTTATTCACTGGTGACAACATCAATGCAATTTCCCGATTATCTCCTAGGTACATAGAACTGCTAATGTTATATAAAATAGAAAATATTCTAAAATATAATCCCTGCCCTCAAATAGTCTAGCTGGATACAGCGGACATAACTCTTAAGAAAGAAAGATCATGCAAGAAATTATATATTATATAATTTAGTGTGCAAAAAGCATACAATATAATATAGTTTGGAAGTTAAAAGGGAAGGAAGCCAGCTAGTGATTCACTGTGTGCTGAACAGTAGGCTGCAGGTTCTATATTTGAATCAGGACTGTTGTTCCTTATCGCTGTACCACCAGCGGTTAGAAGAGTGCTTTGGATTAGTAGAGACTTAATAAATATTTGTTGGATAAATGAGGGAATAATTCTCACCAGATCCATATGTGGTGCATATTCCTATTGTACAGATGTTACAAGTGAAACTTTGAAAGGTAAGTAATATGCCCTGAATCACATAGTGGCACAAGATGAGATTTAAACCCAGGGCTGCCTGTGACCAAAGATCTCACCTATACCACTGAAAGTTTGCATAACTCAATGGAAATGACCCAATTCCATGCTGATTTGGACAAAAATATGTAGTCTAGGCAAACTGACCAGAATTCCATATAAGTTTGATTGTTTTTAAATGAATATTATAATTGATAATATTAAGTATTAAAATTGTTAAAACTCAGGTACATCTGACTTAAGCTCATAGATTCCCAGCATATCAATATATAATTTCCAAAGAATATAAGCATTGTTTTTAAAGTAACGTCTGTATATTCTTACAGTTAAAAAATGAGCAGACGGCAAGATGACCTTCAACTTTTTACGGGGTTTTTACATCCAACAGTAGAAAGTGCCACATGTAAGATTCACACTTGACTAGACTGGTGACAACTGCAGTTCCCCTCCTAACGACCTACAAGAAATGCTGATACAAAACAAGAAGAGGAAAGTCACGGTGTAAAATCTCATATGAAAGTTTGGTTTTGAAAATGAGCTTTATATACAGTGCAAAGTTTCACAGTTTGAAATAATTATTCCCCTTCCAAAAATATTTACATAATGTTAGTAAATATTCTAGTGTAAATTAGAGTATATTAGATTTAACAACATAAATTAAAACTTAGAATTAAGATCAATTAGATAAATTAAAAACAAAATCATGAAAAATTAAGGTAACAGCTGGTATGCAGAAAGGCAGTGAATTTGTCTTAGATTACAGTGAAATGGCATGTTTTATTTATTTATTTATATAAAAAGATATTTCTCAATGCTGCGTATTCAATACAATACAGTGCATGCAGTACAGCACAATACATGCGGTAAAGGAGAGACATCATCAGACATTACCTACCTATTTTCAACACTGTGGATTTTTGAGATTCAGAATCAATATAGATCAAGCTCAAAATAGTAAATTGGAGAACTTCCAAATAATGATCAACATGTATTTTTGTCAGATTAAATCAGGGAAGACAAATACATGTCATTTATGCATTCCCTTCTCGCTCGCCCCAACATGTCCTTGGTCCCATTCAGTATCATTGCTCTCTATTAAAATAGGCATAATATTAATAGTGTAATTGCCCTGGATGACATGACCAGGGCTTTGATACTGTGCATCATATAAATTATCTCCTATAATCTCCTCAACAGCCCTGTGACACCATGCTACTATACAGAGGAGTGTATTAGTGATGGTTATTCAGAGAAACAGAATTGTGGGAGATAATTTTTTATGATATTGGGACTATATAATTGAATGACAATATAGATATGTGTGTGTGCATATGTCAAATAAGAAATTGTTGCATACAGTTGTGGAGACTGAGAAGTCCCACAATCTGCTGTCTACAGGCAGAAGACCCAGGAAAAAAAGTGGTGTAATTCCAGCCTGAGAACCAAGAGAGCCAATGGGGTAAGTTCCAGCCAGAGTGTAGAATAAGACTGAGGTCCCAGCTCAAAAACAGTCAGGCAGATAGAGTGAGTTCTCCCTGACTCCTCCTCCTTGTCCTATTCAGGCTTCCTGGGATTTGATGAGGCTCACCCACACTGGGGAGGCCATATGCTCTCCTCAGTCTACAGATTCAAATGTTAATCTCATCCAGAAACACCCTCACAGACACACCCAGAATAATGTTTGACCAAATAACTGGGCACCTTGGAGCCCAGTCATGTTGATGCATAATAGTAACCATCACAATGAATGAATGAGATTATAAAGGAAAATTTCTTTTCATAGAACCAGGCATGGGAGAGTAGCACAGCAGGACCTGCACCCTGTGTCTTACTCTGAAAGTCGTGCTCCTTCCCACTCTGCTGCACTGCCTGCTCTTCTCAGCAAGGCCTCAGCACAGTGCTGTGGGTGTTCACCACAGATGATCAGAGTCAGCATCCAGGATGGATCAGGCCATCCATCCTTGAGCCTTGTCATTGCCAATTCTGAATTTCAGAAAATAAAATAAGCAGCATCAGGGGAAAGGAAAATGCAATAGTGGTTGGTAAGCTAAGATCAGATCAAAATAGACTATAAAGGACAAGCAGAAAAATTTGGAATTTGGACTTGAGGGCTGTAGAGTATGGCGACCAACTTGTACCGCTTTGCCTGAGACTCTCTCTGTTTTAAAAGTGAAAGCCCCATGTCTGGGGACCTCTAAGTTTCAGGCAAGTGGGACTGTGGGGCACCTTATGATAGAAAAGTGATGCTCAAGTTGTGTGGTGAAAACTGCTTCTTGTTTCCTAATCCATCACATACCCATACTTGTATAAAATACAATAAAAAGGAATTACTAGAAGAATGAAGTGAAAAAGGGCATGCAAACTACAAGCTCAAACTTTCATATAAAATCCAACAGATAGAAATTACTCTGACAAATGGCTGTAAAAGTTCCTAAAATGCTTACTCTCATGTTTCACACTTATCTTGTGGGGGACTGGTTACAAACCATTTGAGATGGGTCCTGGTACAAGAACCACATGATGGAGAAATAAAGATCTGTTTGTACAGTCTGAGAAGGGAAAGGGCAGGGTGAGCATCTTTATTCTGGCACAATGGATTCAAACTGGGAAGGACAAGAACTAGGAGACCCGGTAGTAATACAAGAGAGAGGTAGTGAAGACAGGCAGAGAGCAGGTGGGCAAAGTGAGAGGATCCCAGTGACTTGGCTGGAGAGGCCAAGCAAACAAAAATAGCTAACTCTGAAGTTTCTCACTAAATGAAGTCTTTGGTCTTAAAAGCTAAAGAAATAACAAATGTTTAAAAAAAACAATAAAATAAAAAGCAGAATGGAGAGTGGGTGAGAGAGTGAGCTTTGGTTGTAAACTGCTCATGCTCAAATCCAAGGAACCCTAGTTACTTGTTAATTTACCATGGCATGTTCTTCACCACTCTCTATCTTAGTTCCTTCATCAATAACATGACACTTCTAGCACCATCCATGCCATAGGGTTGTTGTGCTATCAATACATTTTATATATCATGTATATATATATAAAAAATATATGCTGATATATTACATACTATATAAGTAATATATAATTTATTATATACTATGTAAATAATATATAATTTATTATATATAGTGACATAATATATTTAAATCTATCTATATGAATATGTAGATGTATACCATTTAGTACTATAAATGGCACACATCTAATGATTATTCATTACTTACTACAAATATTAATAAAGTATATCAGGAATATCATTCCAACCTCAAATCTTTTGGGAAATATTTGTCTCAAATTATATCATAATTTAAAGTAACCTACAAAAAAGTAGTATTCCTTATCAGTGAAAACTTATAGTATATTCTTCTATTGATTTTCAAATTCTTCAACACTTGCCAACATTGTATATGCTGATTTTATGCTTGACTTATCCCCACAATTGTTTGACTCCCTCCCAAATATCACACATTGTTTTAAAGAAAGGGAATCTTATTAGTAGCAGCTGATTTGCCTTTATTTGCTTAGTGGATATTTGAAAGCCTTATTCTAGCATAGCTACCAAAGTAACTGTTTCATTGCTCCTTAGCATTTCTCCATCTTCCCTTGGTTTCCTTTGATCTCATCTCTTTGTGTATCTCGTTTACTCTCCAGACATTGCTTGTGCCTCCTCCTATTCAGGGCATATCAACCTTGGTTGATGCCAGTTCTGGTGCAATTGTTCCCTGTTGTCATTATCACTTTGTCTTCCTAGTGAACATTCATCACAGCAAGAGCCAAATTTATAAAGACCCTGGGGCAGTTGGACAGCAGGTCCGAGAAGAGCCAGAAGAAGGGGGAGCAGGACGGGAGAGTGGTGGGCACTGAGGTCCAGGACAAGGAGCAAGTCAGATCATGGGGCCTCTAGGACATGGCAAGAACTTTGAGTTTGCTTTGAATGTGATAAAATCCATTAGAATATTGTGCCGAACATGATGTGGACTGACTGACATATGAAAATGGTCGTTCTGGCTGCCATGTGTAGACTGGATTCTATGGGGGTAAGGGTGGAAGCCACATCACCAAGAAAGATTCAATATTCCAATATAGACCAGCCAATTTCTCTTTGTCAATACTAGGTAAACTGCTGGTACTAGGGGCTTTGGCTTTACTCGATTTCTCTACAGATTATTTGAACTTGGATGCTATGTAAATCCACAGAAGTGTCAATAGAAGGAAAGTAGAAGCATGAAGGAGAGTCAGGAGAGACTTCAATGCTGCAAGATACAGAAAGAATAAATTTGGTGGACTCCTGACTCTGTTCCAGTTTCCACTCTTTATGAGGCCCAACTGCCATTAGGCGTAATGCAGTGATGTCCCTGGAAAAATGAAAAATAAAAATTAAATCCATGGTGTTTGCTAATTTCCAAGGTGTAACTATCCCCATCATGGCCAATTTCAAGCTACCAATGGCATGCCCAAGAGTTAGGAGGAGATGTGCACAATCGCTTCTTGTGAGCTGGCTGCAGCAAACCAGTGGTGCATGAGATGAGCATGAATGCTTCTAGTGGATTTCCCATCCTATCAGCTTCTTGAATGGATGTCTAACCTTGAATGCTGGATCATCAAAGTCTCGTTTCACCTCATTTGACCCTTGAACTTCCCCTTAAAGAGTTTCCTTGACCCTTCTGAACCTTCCTTACTTCCCGGTTATCAGAAACATAAGACACCTACAGAGGATGTCTTTAAGTATCAAGATATAGTATTTAAAGTACAGCATGCAGGTTCACCCATGTTGGTATTAATCTGTTAAAATCATCAGTTTTTTATTCTTCACACGAGTTCTATTATGTTTACATATTCCTAAACAGATGTAGTTGTTAAAGTGGACAAACAGAATTCTATTTAGTACGCTGACATTTATGGTATAAGTCCAATTACTTTTAATTAAAGCATTAAAAAAGCACACATTGTTACAAGTCAGAAAAGTTTTCTGGAATTGTTGGATTTGCAGCCATAAAAGTATTATGTTTTAAGTGATATTTTCTATTCATTTATTCTCCAGAAGTAGGTGGAGGATAGCAGATCTGTGGATGAGCTTTAAAATTAACTTATCCTACCAGACCACTGAAATTCTCTTCTGTGAACTGGGGAACAAATCCAGTGAATGAGAAATGAACTGCAGAACTATCCATTATTCTTGGCAAACTAAATTATAGTCTCTGCGCTCTACTCAAGAATAAGTAGTTTCACCTGGTTTCAAAAGTGATCAGTAAAAATGACAAGAAAGAGCACAAAGACGAGATATCTTTTTTCCTTCCTGGGCTGATACCTTTGCATCACTAATAAGATCAAGTCATTAAACCATGGAAAGCATTGTGAAAACCCCAGAATTGTTTTCAGACAAGTAACATTTTACGAAGTCAAGGATATCTGAGCTTCCAGCAGCCAGAATGGGTATGAGGAAGTATAGTGCTTAAATGTATACACTTCAAACTGTCAGTTCCTTTGATATGGAGTGGTTATTATTAAGGAAAGTAAGTTCTTAGGGTTTTTTTCCCCATATCTTGGCTATTGTGAATAATGCTTCAATGAATATGGAAGTACTGACATCTCTTCAACATACCGATTTCAATTTCTTTGGGTATATATCTAGTAATGAGATTGCTGGATCATATGATAATTCTATTTATTGAGGAACCTCCATACCATTTTCCAAAATAGCTGTACTAATTTATAACACCACCAACAGTGCATAAAACTTCCCTTTTCTCCACATCCTCAGCAACATTTATCTTTTACCTTTTTGATAATAGACAATCTAACAGATGTGAGGTGATATCTCATTGTGGGTTTAATTTGCATTTCTCTTATGATTAGAGACATTGAGCACTTTTTCATATGCCTACTAGCCATTTGTGTGTCTTCTTTTGAGAAATGTCTATTCGAGCTGAAAGAGGGCATTTAAATGTTCTCACCATAATGAAATGATAAATATTAGGGGTGTTGGATATGCTAATTAGCTTGATTTGATCATTCCACAATGTATACATGTATCAATCAAACCATCACATTATACCCCATAAATATATACAATTATTATTTGTCAATTAAAAATAAAATGAAACTTTTTTAAAAAAGTAAGTTCTTAATTTGCAAAAGAATCTCTGCCACTATAACTGCTAATGAAATTACTAATCATGTAGTAATTCCTAATGTTACATTATCTGGAAAATGGAATGACAAGGTCATAATAATCCAAAGCATTACTTTAAAAGACTTGGGGAGAAAACCTAACTAAGCTATGGCTGGCTGAAGAGGCAAGATGATATGAGGACATTCAAGTGGGCATAGTTCATTAAACCACCTTCCCGGGCTATTCAGAAAATTGTGTTCCACAGTAACCAGCTCATTTAATACCTGGAGTGTACCATTCAGATGGTTAAACAAATGAGATTCATACAAGCCTTGTCACCCCGTAATTCACATCTCATTTGCTCTTTCCTTTGTGCTAACATCTGCTATATCACTCTTACTATCTGGAGAACTCTTGTAAACTCCCTCGCTGAAAACTTGTGAGGCAATGTTCAGATCCATTGACACGATATATGTTCTGCCATCTCTTTGGCATGGAACATAGGCACCTTTAAAACACCATGTAGCACTTAGACTTTAGGGAACACCTATGCAATTTTTAAAAATTAAACCTAAAGAGGACTAAATACTGCTTTTCTGAACCCAAAGTCATATTCCTGAAATCTCACGTTACAGAAGTCTAATTCAGCAAAATAATTCTTTCGTGCCCACTGAGCACTCATAGTAAGGAAGCATCTGGTATTTCTGATAACCCCATGTGCTGACTTTACAAACTCTTCTGAAGTCTTTAAATGAACACGTGTGAAAGTGCCAAGCCTCTCCATTGTCCTGGGAAGTTGCTGACACCCAAATATGGCTCATTCTTGCCTTTTACTTCTACCCAAGACATTCTGACTATCTCTGATAAGCTACCATATTTTACAAACTAGTAAAGCAGATAGAGTCTACACAGATCTCCTCCTGTAAATGTTAGTTAAATATTGAACTACATGTTAAAGAAGAAGGTGAACTATCCCTTTCAAAGATTGATTTTTATAGTTACAGTAGTTCCTGCAAGTCCCTGAATGTGTTAAGATTGAGATGTGTTGGCTTCCCCAGAAGTGATCAGAGCATTTAACTATACAGCAATTATGTTGAAAATAATTTTTGCCAACCTCAGATTAAAACAATTTTCTAACAAATAGACTTCAAGCCTCACCTAAAATACCAACAAAAAGCTTAATATAATTTGTAATAGTCATAACCACCTCATTTGAATGAATACTGTATACTTTTGTCCAAAATATTGAGGGCTTATTTCAAAGAATGCAGATACAAAGATAATTAGTAAGGTATACATTGCCAGTAACTTCAAGAAGCTTTCAGCCCATTTGAGGAGGCAGATACAAAACTACATTTTACTATAATACAGTAAGTCCTATGATGTTTCAGTGAGAGCAAAGACTGTTCTATTTTATTCTCCACTGTGTCCCCAATGCTTACTATGATGTTCATGCATGGTAGTGACTGTCTCAGCATTTGCTGAAGGAAGGAAAGGTGGAAGTACGAATTTGATCATGGAATACAAACAATATTTTGTGTCCAGACTCGAATTCAGAGACTGCTTCCTGGAAGTGATTATATCGCAATTGAGCCTTAAACCATGAATGAAGATTAATTTGACAAAATAAAATGAAAAAGGGAATTGGATTTCCAGACAAAGGAAATAGCATAAGCATGAAGTCATGAAATAGCATATTGTGTCTGAGAAATAGAAGCAGTTTAGTATTGTGGTAAGAGGAGAAGAGCTAGGAGAGGGGAGCTAGAGAGAGTGGAGGGGTCAGAGGAGCCCCTGAATGCCTTGCTGATAGTGGGTCTGCGGCTGCAGAGAGGTTTTAGAGGAGACAGTGACTTGGTCACAATCACTTCTGTGATAGCTCAGAGCTCTGGCAGGAGAAAGATGAGAGGAGGGAGATCTCAAGACCAACTTTAAAGCTATTATAAGAGTCTAGGTGAGAGGTACAACAATGACAAAATGAGGGTAGTAATGGTAGATGTAGCAGGTAGCAAAAAATTGGAGAAATATTTGGTGGTATAATCACCAAGACTTGGTAATAGATGGGAAATGAACGAAAGGCAGCAGGTAAAGATGTTTCCAGTGTGGTCACCACCAACTGAATTAGAGAATACAGAAGGAGTAGATTTATGGGGATAGGTGATACATCAAGCTTTGGCCATTTTGAGCTTGTGGAACAGCCAAGTGTACACAGCCCATACACAAATCGGATATGTGGGTGTGATGTTCCTGGGAGAGGTTCAAGTTAGAGCTATTCTTTTTTGGATTCATCAACACATAGTGGTAGTTTAAACCATGTGAGTAGATAACATCACTCAAGCATATTATGTGGGGTGAGAAGAGATAAGTCCTAGGATCATCACCAAGTAAGGGCTGAGAATAATATGAAGAGCCCCATCATAGAGACAGAGCAGACAGACAGACAGACAGGAGGAAGGCCAATGGAGCAAGGATAATTTCTTTAAAGTCTTGTCCAGTGCATCAGATTCATCCAGGAAGCTTGTGAAAAGTTTTGGTCTAGGGTAGGGTCCTGGAGTCTACATTTTAACTAGCTTCTCACATTGTGCTCATCCACATGATACTTTGAGAATTAGTGGGATAGAGAGTTTCCAAAAAAAAAATAGTCTTATATACCATTTGCTATAGAGAAATCCATTAGAGGGATGTAAATAAGTTCAGGCCTTTTGGAAGACACTTAGGCAGTATCTATTAAAAATTTGGGGCCAGGAGCAATGACTCATGCCTATAATCTTAGCACTCTGGGAGGGAAGCCAAAGCAGAAGGGTTGCTTGAGCTCAGGAGTTCAAGACCAGCCTGAACAACAGTGACACCCTGTCTCTACTAAAAATAGAAAACATTAGCTAGGAGTCGTGGTGCATGCCTGTAGTCCTGGCTACGCGGGAGGCTGAGGCAAGAGAATCACTTGAGTCCAGGAGTTTGCAGTTGCAGTAAACTATGATGATACCACTGCACTCTACCCGGGGTGGCAGAGCAAGACTCTCTCTCTCAAAAAAAAAAAAAGAACTGTTCTTTTCATACAAATGGCCAAGAAATGTATGAAAAAATTCTGAACATCACTAATCATCAGAGAAACGCAAATTAAAACCACAGTGAAATGCCATCTTAGTCAAATTAGAATGGCCATTATTAAAAGGTCAAAACCAATAGATATTGGCAAGGATGAGGAGAAAAGGGAACGCTTGTGCACTGTTGGTGGGAAGGTAAATTAATACAGCCTCTATGGAAAACAGTATGGCGATTCCTCAAAGAACTGAATATAGATCCACCATTTGATTCAGCAATTCCACTACAGGGTATCTACTCAAAGAAAAAGAAATAATTATATCAAAAAGATACATGCACTCATATGCTCATATGTTTACCACAGCACAATTCACAATAGCAAAGATAGGGAAACAACCTAAGTGTCCACCACTTGACAAATGGCTAAAAAAGATGTGGTGGGGATAGGAAAAAGATGTCTGACTAGAGACATTGGTTGCCGTGTCATCCCAGAGGGAAGGAAAGGTTTCAGACAGAGGAAAGGGGAAAATGGGAACAGCTCAGGTATAGTTAGGGGGAAAAGGTGCTGGAGCCTGCTGGAGACTTCACAGAAAGAAATTGTGAAGTAGAACAGGAAGGAAAAAAGATATTGACAGAGATCAACCCCAGAGAAGCATGGAGCCCAGTGAAGGCGTTAGATGAGGGTTTCATTTCCCACATGCCTCTGGTTGTTGATGGGATTCTGAGCTGCTTGGGAGCTTTTCCACTGTCATGAGCCCAAGTGCTGCTGCAACCACTGAACTGGGACTTTCTTGCAAATAAAGCACAGGGTTTCTGACCCCTTCAGGAATTAGCCCCCGTGGCCACAGCTGCAAGCCAAGAGGCAGATGCTGTACTGCATCTCCACCCATACTGTCCCTTTTTCTGCCCCAGGGAGCTCTAGCCCTTCAGTTTTCACATCACCTGTTCCCACACAGACAGTTTCCAATTCCTGCCCAGACCGTGGTGCACCCCAGAGAACTTCTGTGATCCCAGAGTTTGGATGTTCCATGAGGGCTTCCTTCCAGACCAGAAGAGCTGGAGTGCTGGCTTTTCTCCATTTTCCTCCCCCACTCCTACCCCTCTCACTCCAGGGTCATTGAGCCAAGATTTTAAAAAGTGGTTGCCTGCACTCTGCTGGTGCACCCTCCAGTCTGAAGTTTCCACGGAGAGGGGGGCCCACACCCTTCCCCTTGAGGATCTACAGTGGATCTAAGGGTGCTCAGTCTGGGAGTTCCCTGCCTGCCAGCACTCCCTGGAGATGCTGGCCAGCAAGACAGGTATATGGGCCAGATTCCATACCCCCAGAACTTGATTGAGTTGTTTGGGGGTACAGGGGAGAAACTTGAGAGCTAAACTAGAGAGGCTGAAGGGCCCACATGGGCAGAACAGGAAGAGAGTGCACTGTGGGTCTGAGCTGCTGCAACTGGTGGAGCATCCATCCCCCTGCAGAAAAACTGCACCTTCGGACTGTGGTGGGTCCACGGGAGGGGCGGTACCTGGCCTACAGCGCCATTGCTGGTGACCTCTGCAAATTCTGGCTCCCATTTGCAACCAGACACTGGAAGGAGTCTCTCAGAAAGTCAATCCCAATAGCCAGCCAGTGAATTGCAGATGGCCCCTTCCCCACGAGCAGATTTTTCGTTTGGTGAGGCCACTTCAGCCCCCTTCCTAGTGGCCTTCTTCAGTGGCCTGGGAGCTGACCTTTGATCCTGGCTGGGACAGTTCTAAGAGCTACTTCTTCGGAGTCTGAAAGCAGGACCCCTTGCCCTAGCCCCTGGATTCTCCACCCACTTCTGCTGTGGTAGAGAACAAGGAATCTCCTGGGAGCTCCAGGGCCCCACTCACTGCCTGGGGCTTTCAAGAGCTTCCCCTGAGGGTCCAGAGCAGACAAAAAAAGTAATTCTGTAGTTGGCTGTTTCCTGCAAACAACAACTTCTGACAGGGAGAACAACTGTACAGCCCGTTACAGCATCTACTGACTCAATCAAACAGGATTGTCACCGATTCTTACTCATAAGCACAACCCACCATCTCACAGATAAAGCTGGGTGTCCTAATATAATTCACACTGCTGGGGGAGAGGAAGACAGCAGAATAGAAGCATCCCGAGGGGGCACCACTTTGTAGGAGAAGAATAAAAGTTACAGGTGGCTCAGGCTGTGAGGGATCTCCTTCCTCCACTGCAGACCTCTGGGCTATTGGGGAGCTGCTCAGAGTCTGCACAGAGAAATTATACCATAAAGCAGGCTCAACAGAGATCTGGGGACTGCTGATCACTGGTTTCTGCAGCTGACGGCATCCTGAATGCTCAGGTGCATGGCACCAGCACTGCTTAGGACTCAGCTTTCCAGCAGTAGCCTTTGCATTACCCCCACCAGTCTGAGAGGGAGCAGACAAAAGAGATGTTCCTCCATGTAGTGCCCTGAGACTGGGTGCTAAGCATCCCTCTCTCCCTTTGTGGGATCTGAGCAGAAGAGGAGTCTCAGATGCCATAGGTACCATCTGGGAAGCCTTGGGCAATTGCTTCAGTGACAGAGAAGACAGACAGAGAGGAGAAAGGCCAACAGAGCAAGAATAATTTCTTTAAAGTCTTGTCTAGTGCATCAAAATCATCCAGGAAGTTTGTGAAAAGTGTTGATCTAGGGTAGGGTCCTGTAGTCTACATTTTAACTAGCTTCTCAAATTATGCTCATCCACATGATACTTTGAGAATTCATGGAATAAAGAGTTTCCAAAAGAAAAGAATAGTCTTATATACCAGTTGCTACAGAGAAATCCATTAGAGGGATGTAAATGGGTTCAGGCCTTTTGGAAGACACTTTGGCAGTACCTATTAAAATTCTGGGGCCAGGGGCAGTGGTTCACACCTATAATCCTAGCACTCTGGGAGGCTGAGGTGAGAAGATTGTGCGAGCTCAGGAGTTTGAGACCAGCCTAAACAAGAGTGAGACCCCATCTCTACTAAAATAAAAAAATTAGCCAGGTGTCCATAGGCCCAGCTACTTGGGAGCCTGAGGCAGGAGGACTGCTTGAGCCCAGGAGTTTGAGGTTGCAGAGAGTTATTATGACACTACTGCACTCCACCTGGGGTGATGGAGTGAGACTCTCTCTCTCTCTCTCTCACACACACACACACACACACAAATCTTCCAGCAACAACAAAAATAAATCCCCAGACCAGATGGATTCATAGCCAAATTCTACCAGACCCACAAAGAAGAGTTGATACTCATAATACAGAAATTATTCCATAACATCGAGAAGGATGGAATTCTCCTAAACTCATTCTATGAAGCAAGTATCAACTTGATATCAAAGTTGGAAAAGGACACAACAATAAAAGAAAACTACAGACCAATATTCCTATGAATGGAAAAATCCTCAATAACACACTAAGAAACTGAATCCAACAGCATATCAAAAAAATAACCCACCATGACCAAGGGTGCTTCATCCCAGGATGCAAGGATGGTTCAGCATACATAAATCAACAAATGTGATTCACCACATAACAGAAGCAAAAACAAAAATTATATAATCTTTTCAATAAATTCAGAATAAGCATTTGACACAATCCAGCTCCTTTCAAGATAAAAACCCCCAACAAATTAGGCATAAAAGGAGCATACCTCAATATTATAAAAGCCATATATGACAAACCCACAGCCAACATCAAAAAGTTGAAAACATTCCCCCTAAGATGTGGAACAAGACAAGGATGTTGTCCACTGTCACCACTTCTATTCAACATAGTGCTGGAAGTTCTAGTCAGAACAATCAGACAAGAGAAAGAGCTAAAGGCTATCTAAATCAGGAAAGAGGAAGTCAAACTATCATTTCTTGCTGATTAGATGATCTCGTATCTGCAAAACCCCAAAGACTACACCAAGAGATCCCTTGAATTGATAAATAATTTCAGCAAAGTTTCAGGTTACAAAATCAATGTACATAAATCAGTAGCATTTCTATGTACTAATAAAAGTCAAGCTGAGAATTAAATCAAAGATTCAATACCATTCACAATAGCCTCAAAGAAAATAAAATACCTAGGACTACACTTAACAGAGGAGGTGAAAGATCTCTGTAAGAGAACTATGAAATACTGAGGAAAGAATTCGCAGAAGACAGAAACAAATGGAAAAACATATCATGCTCGTGGATCGGTAGAATCAACATTGTTAAAATGTCCATAATTCCCAAAGTGATGTATAGATTCAATGCAATTACCATCAAAATACCAATGTCATATTTCACTGATCTAGAAAATATAATTCTATGCTTTTTTTGGAAGCCGAAAAGAGCCCAAATAGCCAAAGCAATATTAAGCTAAAAGAACAAGTGCGAAGACATCACATTACCAGACTTCAGACTATACTACAAGGCTATAGAAACCAAAACAGCATGGTATTGGTACAAAAATAGAGACATAGACCAATAGAACAGAATACATAAACCAGTTATAAAGCCATCTACCTATAGGCAACTATTCTTTTACAAAGCAGACAATACACACTGGGGAAAAGAAGCCCTATTCAATAAATGGTGCTTGGAAAGTGGATAGATACATGTAGAAGAATAAAAAAGGACCCCTATCTCTCACCACTCACAAAAATTAATTCAAGATAGATAAAAGACTTAAATATAAGGCATGAAACTATAAGAATTCTGGAGGAAAATGTATGAAAAACTCTTCTAGATATCAGCCTTGACAAAGAATTTATGAATAACACCCCAATGTCAACCATAGCAACAACAGAAATAAATAAATGTTATTTCATTAAACTAGAAATCTTCTGCACAGCTAAGGAAATAATTAACAGAGAAAATAGACAACCTACAGAATGGCAGAAAATATTTGCAAGCTATATATCTGAGAAAGGGCTAATAACCAGAATCTACAAAGAATTCAAGCAAATCAGCAAGAAAAAATAAACAATCCCATTAAAAAGTGAGCAAAAGACAAGAACAGAAGCTTTTCAAAAGAAGATAGACAAATGGCAAATAAACTTATGAAAAAATGCTCAATGACACTAGTCATCAGAGAAATGCAAATTAAAAAGACAAAGAGAAGTCACCTTACCACAGTTAGAATGGCTTTTATTAAAAAGTCCAAGAAGTTCAGATGCTGATGCAGTTGCAGAGAGAAAGGAACACTTATTTACTTTTGGTGGGACTGCAAACTGGTACAACCTCTGCGGAAAACCATGTGGAGATTCCGCAAAGAATTAAAAGTAGACCTACCATTAGATCCAGCAATCCCACTACTGGGCATTTACCCAAGGGAAAATAAGTCATTTTATCACAAAGACATCTACACTCAAATGTTTATTGCAGCACAATTCACAATTGCAAAGATGTGGAATCAACCCAAGTGCTCATCAATTTTTAATGAAATGTTATATATGTATATCATGAAGTACTACTCAGCCATAAAAAATCATGAATTAATGCTTTTTGAAACAATTTGAATGGAATTGGAGACTACTATTCTAAGTGAAATATCCCAAGAATGGAGAAACAAACACCACATGTACTCATTATTAAATTGGAACTCACTGATGAGCACATATGTGTTCAGAGGAATGTAAAACTCAGCGGAAATCAAGAAGCAGGGAGGAGGGAGGAGTGGAGAGGCAAAAACCTACCTAACGGGTACAATGAACATTATTTGGGTGATGGGCACACCTATAGCTGTGACATAGCATTTCTTTCTAAAAGTGATACATGTAACCAGAAACAATTGTACCCCCTTAATACTTTCAAATTTAAAAAATATGGAGTGCACCAAAGCTACCAGAATTTTCCCCAAAATGTGGCGCAGACATATCATGGAATTACTACTCATCCATAAAAAAGAATAAAATCATGTCTTTTGCAGCAGCATGAATAGGACTGGAGGCCATTATATTAAGTGAAATAACTCAGAACCAAAGTCAAATACCCCATGTTCTCCTTTATAAGTGGGAGCTCAATAATGAGTACAGAGGGACACAGAGAGTGGAATAATAGGCATCAAAAACCCAAAAGGGTGGAAGGGTGAGAGTGCAGGAGAAGGATGTGGGATGGGAAATTACCACATAGGTACTATGATACAAGAAGCTCAGACTTCACCTGTGCAATAGAACATGTGACACATCCACACATGTACTCCACAAATCAATATAATAAAAAATTTTGTTCTTTTAACCCATCAGTTTTAATTTACAAAAATTATCTCAAAAAAAAAAAAATACCCACACATGTGCAGAGAGAGAATCTACAAGCATCTTCATAGCAGCATTGTTTTTACATGGCCAAAGATGGGAAATAATCTAGGTATTTGCAAGTACAAGAATTCTTGAATTATTAATATTTATTGTACTTTATGCAGCATGAGTAAAGAGGGAAAACACAGATAGAAGTGGTATATGGAATGGAGGACAGACAGTGGGAAATGGAGACAGTGAATGCAGACAGTTCTTCCAAGAGGTTTGTCTAAGAAGGGAAGACAGAGCAAAAAATAGTGACTACATGATGATGCAGGATCAAATCTGGGTTTTATCTGAGATGGGAGAAGTTTGAGCACTGTGTAGACTGAATGGAAAAGGAGAGTAGAGAAAAAAAGTAAAAGCCAAAGAGTGAGTGGTGAAACATTTTCTCTACCCTCCTCTGTGTCCCAAGATGACAATTAGAACAAATGTAGCATTACTCAGAATGGCCATGGAGGCATCATAATGGTGATGCGTGTATGCTATGTTTTATAACTACCTTATGCTCACATTGGATTGCATGGAGATCCTACATTATATTATTTATTTTGTATTAATAGCCCAAGAAGTAAAAGCAAGAGAAAGAATTATCTGCATCCTTACTTCAAGCTTTCAAGGTGCAAACCTGGGTTTTATTCTCCTAGCGTGTTCAGGAGAGTATCTACATTGTGCAATCACGTAACATCCATTAACTGATACCAGAAAAATGGAGTCAAAAGAATCCTCTATCCATCAAAAAGTCACTTGCCTAGCCTTCTGGTATGGCTAATTCCAAAATCAACAATTCCTTCAAAACAATCATATCCTGTGCTTTGCTGCAAAACATTTCTGGAAAATGTTGTTTAGTTGATGACTCACAGTTAGAGACTACATCTTATTTTCTACAAAAACAATTGTATAACTATAAACTGATTTTCTGATTATAAGCAAGATATCCTAAAAATAAATACATAAAACTATGCCATCTCTATAGTCACTCAAATAATTAATAATAATAATAATATTATACAGCCCTGTAAAATCATGACTATATTCTGGCTAATAATATAATATGATTATCCTATACTAAATGTGGCTGTATGGTTTGTGGGTCCCTTCCTCCATAAAAAATTTAAAATTACATATTAAAATATTTTCTCTGACCTAAAAGTTCCCTTTAAAAAATTTCAAAAGAAATTAAAATGCTTTTGTGGGCCCCTAAAATTATTATGGGCCTTCATCACTGTCCCTACTGGGGCTGATAGAAAATTTAGCCCTTTATAAAATAGGCATAAATAAATGGTACTCTGTATAAGTATATGCAAGACACGAAAAAATAGAACCACATCTAAATCTGAATTGCTACCTGTAGAAAATTTAGTTAAACATTTGATAAATTTGCTTTTTAGAGAATGTATAGGGTTTTTTCTTTGTTTTTCAATGGTAACTTAAATAGCCCACATCTCTTAGGATCTTGCCCTGAAGAGACTGAACTGATGATTCTTTATTTCTTTCCTTGTGGTGCTGAAGGAAAGGAATTTATTGAATATAATCCTTTTATATTTCATTTATTAGTTCTCTTCTTCTGTGGCTGCTATTATTTTAATATCGAGGTTATCTTTAAGAAGAAAAGAAATCATAAGACGGAAGATGCAAATTAAAACAGGAAAAGATACCATTGCACAATCTATAAATTTGGCGAGAATTTGGAAGTTGTGTAGTATCGAGAAGTACTGAGGGAGCTGTCACGCAGTGCTGGTGGGAGAATAGTCTCCGTTTAATGGAGATCCATCTGGCAGTGCTGAGTCTAATCAAGCCTGTGAATACCATTAGACGGAGAAATGCACGTGTGTCTCCCAGATCCACAGGAGATGTACGCTAGGATGTCAGTGCTGCACTGCGTGGCAGCAGAGAGTTGAAGGCAACTTTAGTTCCATTACTAGGGGAAGGGATGAATAAATATATTATGTACACATAGAATACTCTTCAATTGTCATAAGTGATGAACTTTATGAATGGCCATATGGATCTTGAAAACAATAGTGTGTAAAAAAAAATAAAAAGAAACAGAATGAGATTTGGGTCATATTCCAATTTGTGTAATTTAACATGCACATTAATTAGACTACACATTTTGAAGAATCCATACATCTAAATAAATGTTTCCAAAGAGCCATGCATTTAAATTAATCTATAAAATATGTATTGGAAGGATATTTTTTAAATACACTAGGGGGGATGCTTATGGTGAAGGAAGGGAGTTGGGAATGGAGAGACACATGCAAACATTAAATAAAACGAAAGAGATACAAAGTAATGCTGATCATTGTGCCATGAACTGACAAATATAAGCAACTTAAGTTCTCAGTACCTTAAGGATAAATAAAATTTTAACAGGGCAATGTCCTATGTGTAAAAAGTGGAGTTTGCGGACTATGGAAAACAGATGAGTGCACACTTCCCCCAAAAGAGCACCCAGCTAGAACTAACTGATCCCATAAGACATGCCAACCTGCAATTGCCAGAACTTCTAATTTTTCAAGAAAAGATGTTGAACTTAATTTTGAGGTATTATCTTTCAATCTTAAAGCATTGGTTATGTTAAAACATAATTTTTAAAAAGAGGTATAACCATGAATCTCATACAAATATAAAATGAGTGCATGTCAAATATTTTACTTAATTAATGAGTAAAGCCATAAGATGCTACAACTAGTTTAGAAGAGATTCCAGACAACAGACACATGAATAGGCAATCAGGATTGCTCACTACATGTAAATTCGGCCAATATCCATAGGACAACATTAAGCAACTGTATCCTTATTGGACACAACTCGCACTTCTATGGACAAGAATTATTAGTAGTATTTTATAGCATATAGAGTTGTAAAATAGCTCAAAGATATTGATAACAGAAAGCACAGAAAACTCACAGAATCAGATAACACAGGTAATGGCTAGATTTTCATTAGCTAAAAAAAAAAAACAAAAAAAAAAAAACAGTATTGCTTTTGGTCAATTTCTAAGTATTTCACTTCTTTCCCCTACAATAATGAAGTCAACTGAAAAAGCATAACAACCACTGTACCGTACAGCAGAAATAAAAGCTATCTGATGTACACTTGGCTGCAAAGCCTCCTTTATACTTCTGACATACTATGGAGAAAGAATAATCCTTGGATTTAGTAATGGTCAGAGGGTCTATAAGAGCTTTTTAAACTTTCTTTTCCTCCTTTTTTAAATCCCTCATTTGTCATCTTCAGGAATAGACTGGCACCTGCCTTGCAGATGTAGAAACTGTCAGATAAACGAGTAACACAAGCAGGTGTTAACCATGCTGTGTTGTTGGGACTCAGAAAACAATGCCCCAAAATATGGGACTCTGACAAGCTGAACTAAGGAAGCAGCCTCAAGGTCTCTCTCTCACTTTCCCCCACTTCCCTCTCTCTCTGATCCTCTTTCCCTAAAGCACCTGGAGGGACTCTCTGGAATTTTCTTATCTGACTAAGAAAATATCTTTCCAAAAGAAATGCGATTGTCTTAAGACCTCCTCCCTAGGAATCCTATCAAATAACCAAAAAAGATTAACCAGTTGAGAAGAGAAGATACTGGTAGTTATCACCACACCCAGACAGACACTTCATCTCTTCTTCTGAGAGCACCTGGGTGAGATTACCTGGAGGACTTTACCTGCATAATAAGACAACCTTTGCTCCTGTGCAGTTCCGCCCCTTACCTTCCCTCTAAGGTCCCATTCAGCTTCCCAAGAGAATCATTCATAAAATAATGTCTGCTTCCTGGGTCCATGCATCTCTCCCCCAGGAAGAGAGTATTTAAGCCTCAACTATCTGGCCCCTCTCAAGCCTCACACTTTGTGTGTGGCTCCTGCATTCATATGCAAGTTAATGAATTCTGTATGCCTTTGTATCCTATCCATCAGCCTAGGATATGTTCATTTTCAGCAAACCTTTAGAGGGTGGAGGAGATGCTTTCCCTTGGCCCCTACAGTGTTAAAAAGAAAGGTGAATAGGAATGCACACATGACTGCATGCATCTTAAGGAACCTAATTCTTCTAACCAAATAAAACCTTTCCAATAAGATTCAAGCCATTTGCCAGGGAGAAAGGTCATAGCTTGTAGGAGCTGTGACAGGAGAAACAAGTAGAAGAGGTAAATTGAGAAAGCAGTAAAGCATCTCTTGTGGAGAGCATAGTTCTGAAACTTTTGCCAATTTCTTTTTTTTTTCTTTCTTTCTTTCTTTCTTTTTTTAATAGTAGGCAGAAACTGTCTGCTACTATTTTAGTTTCCAAGTCACTTAATCTTTTGCAGAATTTACAATTCTGCAGCGTGTCATCTAATCATATTTTTAAATTCAACCAGATTCATGCTACTCATCCTCTTTCGATTACATTCCAAAGAGGAATGCTTTGTCTTTTCAGGATAACTGGCCCCATATAGCAGAGTAATAAATGCAGTCTGTGGTCTGATTTCAGCTTTTTTCCAGAACCTGTGTTGGTATAAATCCTGAAACATTAACTTGGGCTAAGTTAATTGCAGTCTTGAATTTAAAATACCTACTTCATAAGCTTTCTCTCTATGGGGCAATAATTCCTGTAGACTCCAAACCGTTGTGTCATGGAGTTAGGTGGGATAGGTAGATATACGATCCAAGTACATGTTCACAGAAAAGCTTTTGCCTCGCTGTTAAAATAATTTAATACTTGCTTATTTGTGTTAATTCAAATGGCGTGACCTGTGGCAACAGGCATATTTAATCGCCAGTACAGAACTTGCTATGTTAAGAATAAATTTGTTCTGACTTAATGTTTGTCGTGCAATATATGCTATCAATTTCTCCCAGTGTTTCTGTTTAAATCAGATTCATTTCTGACTTGGAGGAGGAATGATGTGCAGACAGATCCAATGTGGTTTTTCAGCGATGTTTTCATTCAGCCTGAAAACAAGGACCTTTTCTGATTTGTTTTCCACATTCAGTTCATCATTGGTGACATTTTAAACATATTCAAGGGCTCATCTCTGGTCATAACAAGAAAGGGCCCATCTCTGGTCATTACAAGAAATTTGCACCTGATCTGGCTTTGGGCCAGGAATTGGCTTTGCTCATGTCTTCATTGGAGTTGGCAGTAAAGCTGACCATGGCACAAATGGCCGCGTTAAAGAAGCATCCTTGCATGGAAGATTGCTGAATGCCTCGTGGGATTCCAGATTAGAGGAGCTGCCTTTGGATGTATGTTCTAAATAGTACAGTGAAGAGATCCTCGCTTATAATTTCAGAGACTCCTGTACGATCTACTTTTTTCTTTCTAGAGCAAAAGGAGTTAACTTCTTCTGAAGAATTACAGTCCTTTACGAATTGCAGCTCCATTAGAATCTTCTCTTTCATGAAGAGTCTGGGTGACCAAATTTGGAATGCTAGGAAATGAATGATTTTTTAAAAAAGCGTTCAGTCATTTACTAGATTAAGGAAAAAAAAATCAGTGCATCTGTCTAAAGCAGTTTTTCAACCTTGGCACCATCGATGTTTTGGACTCTACATTTTGGACTGTTCTGTGCATTGTAGGATGTGTAGCAGCATTTCTGTCCTCTACCCATTAGATACCAGTAGCACCCACGCCCACTTGTGACAACCAAATGTGTCTTCAGGAATTGTCAGATTGCATACCCTCCATTCCCTTGATTACAACTGATTTAAAGTTAGGTAGGATTGCGAAAGGCTAAAAGTGTCAACTTTTATTTCTCCAAATTTGATTCATGAATCATCAGGAATATACCACTTCGAGAAAAAGCAGAAGGAATAGTGTAATGCAATCAGTAAGAAATCTATTCTAACAACAGGTTTATACAAAGCACCAAGTCATAACAAATACAGTGCCGGTGCACAGCAATTTGGTTCTGGATCACTCTTTTCTACTTATTCTCTTGGTATGGTGAGTGCATCTATAGAAATTCCCCTCTCAGATTGGATAATTTGATTCTAAGCACAAATTTTATAAGTCAATTCCATGGTGGAGAGCAACGCTTTTGAGAACAATAACAAATTGATTTTGTCTGCATTTTTTTTTTTTTGCTCTGTTATAAAACTGAATAGAGCTCTCTTAAGAAAGGCCACAGTTGTGAATTCTGTGTCAGATAATGGAGTTGAGCTGTTTGTATGAACTAATCAGCTCCTCTATTAGATTTGCCAATTAGTCTAAAGTCTTCCTCATTATAGAAGATTTCAAGAGTGTAAACATTCTCCCCCAGTTAAAACCCCAAAGATTGTCAAACTGAGCATTTATGACGCCTTTCTGCAAACAATGTGGCCATGGCGGCAGCTTAAATAGCTTTCCTGCAGCTCCCCTCTTCAGAATACAGAATGTGTTTGTTTAAAAATTGTACTTAACTTTAACTTCACCTCAGGGCCCAGGGACAAGCCACAGATTCAAAGATTACTAAGAAAATGAACTAGGTTTTTGCCATTTCTGTTGGTAGACAGCTTTCTGTCCTGAGAGAACCTCGATCTAATGACACTTTTGTCTTTCTTAATTATATCCAATTTGTCAAGAAAAATAGAGATGGTAAATTACAATTTTAAGATTGTCTGAGTCTGAGACAAGATTACATTTCACGATTAACAGTCAACATTTTCTTCTCAAAAGCCCTCTCTAATTTAGCAGATGCTCCTGTCAGCCGGAAAGCAGGGGACTGTGGTTTTAAAACTTAAGATCCAGGGACTTAACCTTTATAGGACTCTAAGCTTTTCAGAAGCCAGCATCAAAGCATCTCCAAGTCCCTTGGCTGGGAAAAAGGAAAGCAGTCACAGCTCTTTCTAGTTATCCATACCTCAAAGGCAGGAAACGGTGTCTCAATGTTTTCCCCACTGAAGCCTTAAGTTTCAAAACCGCTGTCTCCTGATTCCCGGCTGACAGGAGCGTCTGCTAAATTAAGGAGAGCTTTTGAGAGGGAATGTTGTGATTGTTAGTCCTGAAGTGTAATCCCGTCTCAGGCTGTTCTAACCTTCTCAATCAGCGGTCTTTTCTTACCTAATTACACGACTCTAAGAAAATCTAATGAGGTGCTGTCAGATTTACATTGGAATTATTTTAAATGTTATCACAGTAGCCATGGTGATGATATATAAATGGACAAAATGCCAAAGATCTGGAGGAATGTCACAATTACACCCACAGTCGCTCTTAGCATAGGCATTAAGTCAGCATATTTTAAGCTTTTTGGATCCTCAAGAAAATGGGATATTTTAGTCGGTAAAAAGAAGTAACATAAGATGGAAAACAGTTTAAGTTACACTGTCAAGCTGATCTTTATTTCTTTTTATTAATGCTCCAGCAGGTAAAAACTGGGTTCAGATCTATTTCTTCATTGCTTTTCAGTTCTCCAAGTATTGCTATTTGGCCTTTTAAAGAACTTGTACTATGGGCTTCCTTATGCAAATTTTTGTTATTTTCATGCTTTAATTATGTTTTCTATGGGTCCTTGGGGAGCCACAACAATGAAATAATGTTTTATGTGTATTTACTTTCAAAAAATCTAGAAACAAAATAATTATAATACTCATTGATTCCAGTTATTGATGAAGTTGCCACTTACAAACATGAGGCTAAATTTCACTTTCATAGGGATTTATACAGCTAAGTAACCAAGGAGCTATGTGCTTACTCAGCTTCGGTGATAAGAAAGTTAGGGAACAAAGAAACCATTTTGGAATTTTCTGGCTCCTCTAACACCTTCAGAAAAGATTATTTTAATCTGCCCTCACATCCATGACACAGAAGCAGAGCAGGGCCTGCACCATTTCCCTTTTCTGTAAACAAACATCTTTTGGCCAGGTATCTCTTTTATATGGATGGTACAGAATAGGTTTAGCCAGTGCATAGTACATCTGCATAGACGTCTGACTACTGTCTTATTCTATTTGGGCAGCCATAACAAAATACCATAAACTGCGTGGCTTATAAACAACAGAAATTTATTTCTCATAGTTTTGGAGTCTGGGAAGTGCAAGATCAAGGTGCTGGCAGATTCTATGTCTGGTGAGGTCACAGGCAGTGCCTTCTTGCTGTGTCCTCATGTGGTGAAAGAGGTGAGCCAGCTCTCTGGGACCTCTTTTATAAGGGACTAGTCCCATTCATGAGGGCTCTGCCCTTATGACCTAATCACTTCCAAAGGCCCCACCTCCCAATACCATCACCTTGCGAATCATGATTTCAACATGTGAATTTCAGAGGCACACAAATATTCATACCATAGCAAGTATACCATCCAGAAACAATGGCAGGTATTGTTAATTGTTCTTTGCACATTCTTGGTTCATATTTTGCTTCAATCCCACTCTCCACAAAGCTTCTAACTGTGCATCAAAGTTGGCACGTAAAAAGAAACTAATCTGCCATCCTAGAAGTGGAAAATAATGGCCCATATTTAAAAGTAACATCAACTTTCTATCTTAAAATGCACTCATAGGCAAAACAGAGTCATTGCTTTTGAAATAGTTTCACAGTCGGTGCATCTTTAGCCCCAATGGTAGCCATTCACATCTTGTTCTACGTCAATCGCACCATCTGGAGTTCTGCAGTGTATAATCTTTGTGGCTCTTCAGTCATACAATTATCAGTGATGACCAAATTAGAATGCAAGTCACTGGGGAACAGACTCTTATTCACAACCAATTACCTAACTTTAAGTACAATTCTAGAAATTTGGTTGAGTTACCAAGTTACCAAAATTTAGAAACTCAGAAATGCTAGAGGAAGTGCTACTGCAAGGAGGACAAACTGATAACAGAGAGCCTTATATCAAGAGAAGTGATAGAAAAATGCCTTGAATGGATTCAAGACATTGACATGTTTAGTGTAAGTTATAAGGGTCCTTCTGCCTTTAAATAACAACTAAGATCATCAGTGATAATCACTGTTCATAATGGTATCCCAGATTTATCAAGAAAAGTTTAGATTATGTAGGTTCTTCCTCAACTTAAAAGATACAACAGGATATTTTCAGATTTTTTTCTAAATTCAGTGTCTCTTAATGACAACTTTACTCTCTGCCTCTGTTTTATCTACTAGACATTCCTAGTCCTCATTGGGTTTTTCCTGTTATCTTTGTTTATAGATTCCCTGCAGGCTTCACTTTCCTTTGCTCTCCTTTTATCAGAAGGGAACTTGGGGAAGAATCAGGTTCAAGGGTAATGCCAGTGCCAGACATTCAGAAAGGGGATGAGGGGGAACACTGTCCGATATAAGGCAGCCTAGATGCACAGGGCGCCTCTCCCACTTACTAGTTGCATGAACTTGGGCACATTATTTAATGTTCTTGTTCCTTAATTTTCTCATGTGAAAAAAGCTAGGATAACAAGAACACCCACATCAGAATTGCTGTGAGGATTAAAGACCTTTACAATACTTGGAACAGTGCCAGAGCCCATACCAATTGCCTAACAAACATTAGCCATCAGTATTATCAGGATTGCTATTTTGTTGTTGATTAAATCATTAATAAACACAAGACATGGTACTGGTACCTTAGTTTTTGAATTATAAAGTCCATGAAAAGAGGGATTATGTCTTTCTTATTAAGCATTATATTCATATGCATGAATAACAATAAGTAGAAAGAATGACAAAGGAAAATCCTGAATAGAAATGAGACATGAAAAAATATCCAGGATGAACTTATCTACTTGAGAATTTTTTCTATTGGCCCAGAATCAACTCATAGCTCTGGAAGTACTTTATGTAGGCTTTTTAATCAGAGCACTTATCCAAGCATATTCTGCAGTAGTATTCATTTAAATGTTGATCTTTTCCTGGAAAGGAAAGTTAAGGGCAGGGAATATACCAGATATTTCCTAGAAAAGTTAATATTTTGGTTGGACAAAAGAAAAAATAAACAATTCCATTGAAAATTGTTTATTCGTTTAATTTTTAGAAATTTGATTTGTGTGTGTACCACCTAAATTTGAGCCTTCCTAAATTTGCCTTTTCTTATCTCTGAGGTCTGTCCACATACAAGCAGAATGTACCACAGAAAGGCAGAAGGCATGGTGTCATGGAGAGTGCGTGACTTCCTGTTTCTTACACTAGAATTCTTCAGGTGTGCATGTCATTAAAGGGAGAGCATCAGGTTGTGTTTCGAGAATTAAGCAAGGTCATATGAACAAGGATACCCATAAAATGAGTTCAAGTAATTACGCTAGGCAGAGTTTGATTACTCTATCTGATCTGTTTACCTTTCCCGTAATTCAGAGCCATGCCTGAGAGGGCAGGACTGCCATCAGCCCAAGTCGGTGATTCCAGAGCAGCAAATGATAAACATAATATGTGACATGGCCTCATAATAAACCTGCTTGGAATAGAGCTTGAAATCCCATTTCCTAATGGTGTCACGGGCCCCTTCATTTATTTGTCTTGGTGCCTTTTTCCCTGATCAGGCTGATGGCTGATAAGGATTCACATACTATAGCAAACATGTCAGTCACTGACGCCACCGTTGCTTGTTAATGATGTCCAAATCAATATCTTAACAGATTTTTTTTCCTGGTCAAAAGAGAGGACTGTTATGAGAAAGATTAGATAACTGCACAGATAGCTTTACAGATAACTGTTCACAGCAAGAAGCAGCCAGAAAGTTAGAGGATGATCATGAAGCATGTGTGTGCGTGTGTGTATGTGCACGTGTGTATGTGCACATGTGTGTAATGTGTACATGGGGAAGGTGAAGATGTGGGTTAAAAAGCACAAAGAGAAATGGAATAGAAAGTCTAATGTGTCAATGCAAAGGTTATGAACACCAACCAGGAGAAAAATCTTCTAATAGTTAGGGTGAAAGCTCTTTTAAAATTATTGAGGTAACCAAGCAGAAGTCTTTTCCCTGGAATTTTAGTAATTTTTAAAGCAAACACTTGACTCGTTCTTTATTTCTCCCACACAGTGCACATGTATCCACATGCTGAGCTATTTTTGTGGGGAAGTACACCAAAAGTTCTGTTCCAGAATTGCTTGCTCAAAATTACACAACTTGGAGTGTCTTTCCAAAACACTATTTTTGACAGATGCCAGGAGATTTTTCTCTGAAGTTTGGTGTAGTTGAATCTTATGGTCTTAGTATATCTGAATGGGCTTCAAAGGGAATTTTCCCAAGTGGGCCTCAGGTTATTTTCAAGGAGAACATATCCTACAGCAAGAACTATTTAGTAGTAGTTTTTTGATCTGGTTGATGTAACAGTTCTTCAAAAATATTCCTCTAAAAAATGCAGTGAGATATACATACACCTGTTCTGTGATGGGATCTCCCTGGGCCCCTTAAAATATTGATGTGACTATTTTGACCTTCATGCCTGCCCCATGACAGCATAAAGCCCTCTCTAGCATTTCAGAGGATCACCATCTCATGGTCAATTCTGTGTCCTTCATCTGAGTCCAAGAGAAGGTTCAGTCTATTCCTCAATTCCAATGCTGGAAAAATAGATAAATAAAGGAATAGTGTTACTCATACTATGCACTCATGAGTAGGATGGGTGATTTTACTAAAGATGTAGAAGTAAGCTTGGAGAGGAGCATTAGATATGTGTGTTTATAAAATGCCCATTGGTTCCCCTCTGACCAGGGCATTTCCCACACCGCTCGCCACACATCGGGACCAGCCTTCTTTCATCTCACTTGCTTTTCCCTGCCCCTGAGCCTGTCTGCTTTGCTCACTTTTCCCTCTCCTTCTCAGAAGCAAAATTTCTTTCCTCCTCTCATGAGATGTGATTAGACTTTCTCCTTGAGTGCCTTGGCTTATGGGTAAACAAATCGTGTTATATAGATACAATGGAATATTTACAACCTTAAAAAGGAATGAAATTCTGATACAACCTACCCCATGGGTGAACCTTAGAAACTTTGTGTTAAGTGAAATAACCCAGACACAAAATAACAAATATTGCAGGATTCCATTAGTATGTGGTACCTATGGCAAGCAAATTCATAGAGACAGACAGTAGCATGGAGGTAACCAGGGGCTGTGGGGAGGAAGAATGGGAAATTATTGTTTCATAAGTACACAGTTTCTGTTGGAAATGATGAAAAAGCTCTGGAAACAGATAATGGTGTTTCTTGCACAACATTGTTAATGTACTTTAATGCTGCTGAATTGTACACTTAAAAATGGCAAAAATGGTGAATTTTATGTTATGTATATGTTACCACAAGAAAACAAGTAATTACAGGTCAATGCATTAAAAATGAATTTTACCATTAAGAAAAATTTGGAATTATTTAATTAATAAATACATAAAGATTCTAAAAATTATAATGCTTAAGATTATAAAAGTAAAGTCAGATAGACAGGCTAACATACTGCTGATGGAATACACATGCACATTGCATCTTGGGAAGGAAATATAGCAATACATGTCATGAGAATTAAGAGCATTTATTTTTGATTCAACGTTTTCACTTCTCTTAAAGAAAATAATTTGAGTGAAGCCAAAATTTGATGTATTAAATCTTCATAGGCATTTTTGTTGTTATTTATTGTGCTGTTGTTAAGGTTCCACATGAAGTAGCTGGGTTTGATACATCAGCATTTAAGGAGATGGATTTTCTGTGCTGCTAAAACCTCCTAATGGGAAGCAGAAAAAGGCCATGGTCAGATAGGTGGAAAGTTGAGTTGATCCCTTCTGTTTTGCACTATCATATACCTATAAGGTTCTATTTGCCTCAAGGTTTACATGTACAGTGTTAGAAATGTTTAGCTTTAACAGGACACCTATACTACTGCAACACTAGATACAAATTAAGAAAGGGAAGTTTATAGTAACACACACACACACACACACACACACACACGCACATGCACAGAGAAGCAAACTCTCACAGACTATTCCAGCATCTTAACTGCTCCTATTACAATGTTCCCAAACTTCTAATCTTTTCCAGAGCCTCCTGTTTAAAATCTGACCCCTTACTTTAAGCCCTGACCCTTTCACTTTATATCTCTGGGTAGAGCTAAAAAACAAGTCATTTAGATCATGCACACAAAAAAATAACTTTTCCATTGCTGTTTAATAAATTGCTTACCAGATTCTTTTCAGCATGTGCTTGAAGACCTGAAGCTTAAAATTGAGAAATTTGAAATTAGAACAAAAAATCAAACATTGGCTTTGTGAATTTGATTGTATGCTATTTCAATACTTTGATTTTCAGAGTCTTTCCACAGTAATACACTATACAAATTTATGCTCATGTGTTTCAGACTTAATATCCTGTACCACTTGTGATTAGTGTTCTGGTAGGAACAATTGTCATGTTATATAATAGAGGCCCTACAAAGATATTATAAAGCCAACCTTAAGTTTAATTTCTTTAACACATTTCCTTCATTAGGTTCTTGAGAAGTTTGGGCATATCTACATTTCAAAACTCAAGCTTCTTTAAGTAAGAGAGGAAAAAAATCTTTCCAAATTGTTTGTTTTGACCCTTACGGGATTGAAATGGTAAAGAAAATACTTATAAAACAAAAACTTAATTCAGGCATTTCTGCTAACATAAAAATAAGGTTACTTAAGAATTTTGTAAACTCAAATCAAATATTTGACTCAAATCACATAAGTAATCTGAAATAAATGTGGATAAACTGTTTAGTTCCTCACTATTCTGATGAGAATGAGCACGTATAAAGTATCTTTCACACATGCTACACTACGCTACAGTGAGTTAGCACATTCTAGATCCTCAACAGTTAGCCAACCAAAGTCCCTTTCTGCCTGAGCAGAACTTGCTCTATTAGTGTAGAGAAAGGAGATAAATAAATAATCAAGTAAATGTATAATCCTAGGTGGTGGCAATCACTGTGGAGAAAAGTAAAATATGGGAAGAGGTAGAGAGAATGGTGGGAGAGGGTTGCTATTTTATATTAAATGGTCAGAAAATGTTCCTTTCATTGGTAATAATTTATTGTCACTAATAGATTTTCTGCTCTGTTCTGGTTATATAATGCTGTGAAACAAACCTTCCTAAAACTTGATGTGTTAAAATGATGACAATATTGATTTTTCTCATGAATCTGCAATTTGTGTGGGGTACCGTGGGGATAGCTCATCTCTGCTCCACTTCGTGCCAGCTGGGGCAGCTGGAAGACTGGGGCTGGAGTCACACAAAGCTTGCTTATTCACGTGTGTGGTGCCTGAACTGGGGAGACTCACTCAAACGCCTGGGGACTGGTACAGCTGAGACCCATCAGACATCTTTCTCTGTCTTCATGAGGTCTCTCCAGTATGGTGGCTTCAAGGTAACCAAGTACCTTATATGTTGGCCAGGGAGAGTTGTGACTTAGTCTGGGAAGTCACATAGCATCACCTCTGCCATACTCTATTGATCACGGCAGTTACAGGTTCAAGGGGAGAGGAAACAACCCAAGAAGGTTCTGGAACAACATACAAGACAGAAATATTGCTGTGGCCTTTTAAAACAATGCTACAGGGTCTCTCATTTTACTTAATATGGAAAATAGAGAAAACAACTTTAATTGGGCACAGACCCCTAGATTTCTTCTCCAAGGACAGAAGTGGAGCTCACAAAGCTTCGAGGTGCCAGCTCTGAATTCAAATGCCTGGGCTACAGTGTCTTAAAATTGCCGTGTTTACCCTTAATGCATTCATGATCCTAGCATTTCACAGAATTCTTTTATAATGCATTTCTTTTAACATCCTTATGAGAAAAATGATCAAGAGTAGATGTGTATAACTTCCATGTGAACTATACATGAGGGACCAGGCTTGTGGTGACTCACATCATTTAGATCAAATTGAAAACTATACCACACTGACACTTCACCACTTTCAGACTGGTAAATACCTCAACAAGAGCTTATAAAAAGGATGTAATAAATGGTAACAACCCAGCACTTGAAAACATTAAGTATGGATCCTGTTCAGACTTTGATTCTAGAAAAGGAAAATGGCTCCCAAGCATCCTTCCCTTGAGGTCTCCGGTTCATTCACAAAGGACAGCAACAGCACAGGGCATCCTAGCCTTTCAGAAGCTGGGGTCCTGTACCCTTTTCCTGCCAGAATCCCTTAATTATGCTTTCCTTATTAAACTTTATGCAAGAGAAGTTATCCTGTGGGCATTCCCTATTCTTATATCTCTCTATGCCTGAAAAGTCCTCAACAATTTGACACCAGCCCCCAAAGACAGTCTCTGCCAAAGCTAATCAATGAGAAATACATATTTTACCAAAGATCACTTGGGCATATGGGGAAGAGGATGGATATCTCACACTACACAGCATAGACTTAGTAAAAAACCTCTTCTCTCCCAAAAGGTAATGATCTCATCTCGCCTTCCCTTCTACAACCACACATGCCTTTAAATTTTCCCTTTATAACTTGCAAGAGCTCAGGTTCCCTCTGTTTACAAGCCCACGCACAGCCCAGCAAATGCGTGGGAACTGCCCAACACTGATTATCTCTCACTCCTTGGGCACGAACTTGGAGAGTCCCATTCGCACTGAACCGATTCAGGGTGACTCCCCAGGTTCCCTAGCATGTGTTTCTCAAGCGTATCATCATCTGGGATCTTGGACTCTACTCTAGACAAACTGAATCCAAAACTGGTGGTGGTAGATACCAGGCTTCATGGGATTCTGGTGCAAAGGGCAGGAAGCCAGAAACTTCTACCCGATGGGGACATCCATTGCTCTCTAATGCTTCTGCCACTTGTTTCTCACATTCCCCTTACCTGGTCCCATTCCCTGGCTCATACACCAATATGGTATCTCCATCCCAGGAAACAGCTGGAATAATTCTGTGGCTAGGATTTTGCAGTACAGATTTTGAGAAGCATTTCTTTCAGTGGTGGACCATGATTCCTACAATTGATAGGACTAATATAATTTTAGTATGTTTCACATAAAAAAGTTAGGAAAACACTGCAAAGAAACATCAATGAGTGAATCAAAACACATGGAATTGTGCCTTTGTGCACTACCACTGCTGTTACAAACAGAAACTGCTTGTGAGATTTATTTGATATATCCTATCCCCCAAATACAATAGGATATTTGCATACCTCTGTGTATTTTTGAAAACTGGCATACCCAACAAATTGTGCACTTTATGGGCTGCAATGATTTCTTTTTTTGTTTGTTTGTTTGTTTGTTTTTCAGCTCATTATAGGGGTACAAAAGATCAGGCTATATACATTACCCATGCCTCCCCATCCCCCCGAGTCTGAGCTTCAATTGAGTCCATTCCCTAGACAGTGCACATCACACTCATCACATAGGTGTGCACCCCTCCCCTCCCCCCCACCCCATCCCCCCCAGTCAGAACTTCAAGCATGTCCATTCCCCAGGCAGTGCGCATCACACTCATCAAGTAGGTATACACCCATCCCTTCCACCCAGCCCCTACCTCTGTCCAATACCCAATTGGTATTATTCCCAAATGTGCACTCAGGGAAACCAGTTTGCTGGTGAGTACATGTGGTGCTTATTTTTCCATTCTTGGGATACGTCACTTAATAGAATGGGTTCCAGCTCTCTCCAGGAGAACCAAAGAGATGCCATATCGCCATTATTTCTAATAGCTGAGTAATATTCCATGGTATACATACACCACATTTTGCTAATCCATTCATGAATTGATGGGCATTTGGGTTGTTTCCAGCTTTTAGCACAGGACCAGGGCGAGGGTGAAGTGAGGCTATCTCTGCCTCAGGTATACAAAATTTAAGTGCTAAAAGGTGATTGTTTTGTGCAATATTTTTCAAAATAAAAATTAATGCAAAAACTCCAAAATGAGTAAAATATCAACATTTCTAATAAACAAAAGATCAATAACAATACCGTGCTGAACTATGTTGGAGCCTGAAACAAGGAAAAATGAATAAAATGGATCCCATCTATATTTGAAATTTTGCTATCTTCTTTATCATGGATTTCTTGTATTTATTGCAATTTTTAAAAAGCATTGCATTAAAATATTGTTTTGACTACGGCATTCTTTTTCTCTTTTGGTGTCTCCTTAGATTTTTGCACCTGAGACAGTTGCTTCATTTACCTTACCTTAGTGCTGGTCCCAGAACAGGGTCTGGCACATAGTAGTTCCTCACTAAATGGTTGATTTATTATGAGCAAGTCATATTTTCCCATCTCTTGCTCAATTTCAAATGTTCGGTCCTTCAGGTCTAGTATTAATGCCCTGTAGCTGCCTAACTCAGACAAGTCCTCCTCTTCCCTTACTTGCCCTGTAGCAGAACTGGGCACTCACTGCACACCCCTAGTCATACAGTTTTCACAACTTAGAACTCAATTAGCTTCCCCTACATAATCTCTTTTCCACACTTGGACTCCCTTTTTAACACTTGCAGAATGTCCAAAAGTTTCCTTCCACTCCCCAGAAAAACCCATCTGCTTCTTTCTTTCTCTAATTAAGCCTGATTTTCATCAAACATCAGAAAATTATAAGAAAATATCATTTTGCCTAATCACTGTTATTGTGACAATATTACTTATTTGTTGTTGAACATTTAAAGTACTCCATTTATAGTATAAGTAGCCTGATGCCATGGGAAAAACGCTGGTCTTGGTATAAAAAGTTCTGGATTCAAGTCAAGGCTTTCTATTCAATGCTAATTGTATGATCTGGGGTGAGATACTTGAATTCATTACATTTTCTATTTGAAAGCTATTTCATACACTAAAGTGATATGCATTTGTGTGCTTCATTATCATAATTAGTAATAATACTAGAAATTTAATGAGAATCCCTGGCTAGCTTTAAAATCTAGACATTAATATTTAAATCAGTTTTATATAAAATACATCTCGAGTTGCATAAAAATAAGTTATGAATTCTGGAAAACAATTTCTACAATGTAAAGATTTGGGTGCGTGTGTGTTATATAAAGCAAGTGTAAAAGAGCTAATAGATTATATACTCCATGATTGTAACCTATAAAGTATTTAGGGTCGGTGTTAATTCTTAAATACAGCTTGTTCTGTGCTCCTTCTACTTCAGTGACTCTCGGATTTTAGTGTATGTCTTACTAAAATGCAGATTGCTGGGTGCCACCCTCAGAGATTCTAATTCAGGAGGTCTGGGCTGAGGTTTAAAAATTTTCACTTCCAGTAAGTTCCCACATGATGCTGATGCTGCTAATTCAGGGACCACACTTTGAAAACATTGCTCTAGTCGCATCCCTAAGAAGGGATTTCATCCAGGTATTCAGCAGCACTTTGATTGCACAGCACAATGAGACTGCAGAAGAGAGAGGAATGAAAAATAAGGCAGAATTTAAACGCCTATTGTTATAGCAACCAGCAAGGACCACGATCACACCCATGACAAAATATCATCTTAATAGTTTTGGGGGCTGTCAATCAGATTTTAATGCAATTGACTTTTTAATGTGTATTAATAATTCTCACCATCATATAACTCTGTGGGCCCCATTACACTATATGAGATCATGAGACACGATTGAGTGAGCGGCATTTTTTTTTTCCTACTGTAGATTTCAGACTTTGATTCTGAATTCTGGTTCCAGAAATTTTCTTGGCTTTGACGTTGGCCATTATCTCCTCACTCTGCCAACCTGCTTTTAAACTGGCCCAGCCCCAGTCTGGGCAAAATGCCCTGATGAAGCCAGGAAGCAGAGCTGATTGCTACCAAGAAAACCTTGCCCTTTTTGTCTGTTCCTGTAATCAGGTTGGAAGGCAATAGCTGGAAACTTCATTCTACTCACAGAGTTAGAATATTCAAAATTGCATCTGAAGCATTGTTCATTTGAAACCAATGAGTAATCCATTCATACTCAGTAGTGTTTTCTTGGATCTCAGTAATATTTGTCCAGCATTGCCCTCTAGTGCTTGTGGGCATGTTTCTAACACTGCCTCGCATCTCATCTACTAATTAGCGAGTTTGACATTAAGTTACATTATATGGAGAAAGATGCCCTCCCATAATTTCACAGCAGGCAGAGTAAAAAAAAATCAAGACCCAAGCAGCATGGCAGCATGAGAAATTTTATGAGTGCTTCTTACTTGGTCAAAAAAAGTAAATTATATATATTTGTTGTGATATTCTATTTTCATTCATTTTATCTGTTTAACAGACAAGATTTGTTTACACTTCTGACATGTCTGAGAAGAAACACAGTGTAGGAGGTTATTTGAATGAAATCATTTAAGTCACATTTGTTTTTCCTTTGTGCTACAAGTTTCTTTTGGTCTGCAAACTTGTCTTTACATATATTTTCTAAACACATGATAAGGCAAGTTGCATCTTCAGGATTAGCTGAAGAATTTCTTTCAGGATCAGCTAAAAACATTCTGAATGGTTATTTAGTTTGGGGAAGGGAGCTTGTTATTAATTTTAGAAATGTCTGAGATGGATACAGGACCGTTCCCTTTCTACCTGGCGGGGGAGAGGGGAGGGGGCAGGGGAAGAACAAGAAAATGAAAGAAAGTGAAAAGAAAACTCAACAACCTTACATGCTTCATTTTGAACCCTTTTCTTCCTAGACTTTGCAGGTAGCTCTCTGCACAGCATGGCCCCCAAAGGTCATGGACAGTGTCTGCCATGCTCATCTGTTCATGTGACAGGAAAAGTGCCCTCTGCCTTCTGGCCTGAAAAGCCAAAATGCAAGTGTATGACCTCTCTGATCCCCTGAGTTGTTGTTTTGGAAACAGAGTTTTTGTGTTTCTAATTAGATTAGCGGCACAGCTATGGCTTCTGCTTTGCTTGGGAGCAAACATACAGTGGGATTTTCCAGGCTGCTTTAACCAAGCAATCAATGCTCCCTGTCCGTCACATCACTGAGGACAAGGAGTAGGTGCTGTAAAAGTATAGCCGTTTCTGTAAATGAGAACCCTAACTAGTCTACTTTCCAAGTTACCATACATCAACTGAAAATATAAATTTTTAAAAGACTTGCCTTTATTTGAAAATTAAAATCAACAGAAAATGATAAAGCTACAAAGGAAACACACCAAGGTATGTTTTAAAGCATTGAAATTATCAGCTATTAAATTTTCTCTTCATAATTTGAATTTCATACAAAAACATATTTAACAGCTTTATTGAGGTATAAATCACACACCATAAAATTCATTTAAGAAGACAATAGATATTTTTTAGTAAATTTACAAAATTTTGCAATTATCCCCAGTCTAATTTAGAATATTTCCATCACCCTGAAAAGTAACCTTGTGCATATCTGCAGCCAATCCCTGTTCCCACCCCTTACCCCTGGGAACCAATGATTTACTTTCTGTCTTTCTATATTATGCCTTTTCGGGAAAGTTCATATAAATGGAATCATACAATGTGTGGTCTTTTGTGTCCGACTTCTTTCATTGAATGCGATGTTTTCAAGGTATATCCATTTTGTAGCATGGATATTGCTTTCTTTTTTGAGGCTGGATAATATTCCATTGTATGGATATCTCCTATTTTGTATTAATATTTCCCCTCATCAGTTGATAGACATTTGGGTTGTTTCCAACTCTTTGGCTGTTAGGAACAATGCTGCTATGAACATATGTTTTCATTTCTCTTGGGTAGGTAACTAGAATTGGAATTGCTGAGTCATATTATAAATTTATGTTTAAGATTGAAAGAACACATTGAACTATTTTCTTCAGTGGCTTTATCAATTTACATTCCTATCAGCAATGTATTAGTGATCTAGTGTCTCTACATCCTCAGTCGCATTTAGTGTTGTTGCTATTTTTTTATTTTAGCTCTTCTGAATTTCCTTAATAGCTAATGATGAATTTCCTTAATAAAAAATGATGGTGAGCATCTTTTCTTGTTTTAGGCCATACGTAAGTCTTCTTTGGTGAAATATTCATTCAAATAATTTTCCTACTTTTAAAAAATAAACTTATTTATTTTGGAACAATTTTAGATTTACCAAAAAGTTACAAAGATAGCACAGAGAGTTCCTGTATACCCCTTAGCCAGGGTCCCCCATTATTAACACCTTACATGAACATGGCACACTTGTCACAGCTAAGAAACTGACATTGACACATTACTATTAACTAAACTCTAGACTTTATTGGCCTCTCACCAGTTTTTCCACTAATTTCCTCTTTCTGTCCAGGGTTCAGTCCAGGTTACTGCATTGCACTAAGTTGCCATATCTCCTAAGCTCCTCTGGTCTGACAGTTTCTCAGTCTTTCATTATTTTCCATGACCTAGAGAGTGTTGAAGAGTACTGGCTGGGTATCCTGTAGAATGTCCTGCAATCTAGGTGTGTCTGAAATTTTTTCTCATGATTAGACTGGAACTATGAGTTTTGGGGAAGAATATAAGAGAGATGAAGTTTTATCTGCTTTTAGATTGGTTATTTGTTTTATTATTATTGAGTTGTGTTATTTGTACATCTACACACAAGTTATTTATCACACATAATGTTCAAATGTTTTAAAATTATATTTTAGTTATATAATTGCTATGCATGCCATATACCCACTAAGAAAGCAAGCACAGAAAGTATATATTGACCAACTCAATTGAGTGAGGTGGAACACGATGAAAGTGTTTATTCTATAGTCAGTGTGGAATGCAACTATCACCTTAATAAATATTGTTCTTGAACAAACATTTAAAAGTCATATATATGATTTTCTGGTAAATGTAATCCAGCCAGATTTCCCTAGCAGCATTGGAATTATTTTCTCTTTCCTTGATTGTCAGATGAAACTGAATTGCCTTTGGGGACCATTTTGTACCAAAGTATGTATCTTTAAATGCTGCAATATCACTTAATGTGGCATAATATTTGCAACAAAAAACATGGGAATTGGGAATTTTAGAAAGACCACGAGATGAGGCTCACAGGTTCCACCTCTCAGACACTCCACTCATTGACTCTCTTTCTCTCCCTCCCTCCAACTGAAGTTAATACATACATTTGATTTTGTCCAGGTTAAATTCTCCATATGATGTGAGGTTGTGCGAGAAAGGTTTATAATCTGGAAAATGCTACACATGAACAAATAAGTGGTTTAGATATTTATTACCATTTTCTGTGGGTTTTATGGGTTGATTGTGTTCCATTCCATTCATATATTGAAGTTTTAAGCCCTCAGAATGTGACCATATTTAGAGATAGGCTCTTTATAGAGGTAACATGAGGTCATTAGAATGAGCCCTAATCCAATGTGACTGGTGTCCTGTAAGAAGAGGAAATTTTAACACAGATATGTATAGAGGGAAGATAATGTAAAGACATGGGGAGAAGATGGCAGTGTACAAGACAAAGAGAGAGGACTGGAACAGATCTCCCTCATGAAACAGCCCTGCTGACACCTTGACCTTGGACTTCTAGCCTCTATAAATTTCTGTGGTTTAAGCCACACAGTCTGTGACACTTTTGTTACAGCAGCCCTAGTAAACAAATACAGTAGGGGAATGGGTTCTTCAGTGAAGGTATCAGTCGGTCTGCTTGCCCTGGAAGTGGGGTGGGGTGGGGGGAGAACGCACAGAGCAGAATCTCCGGGGACACTGATTTGACCAGCATTTTGTCAGACTCAAGGTTCAGTGAGCTGGTGGATGATCCTGTCTGGGTGGCAGAAGGGGTGGCTTGGGAAACATCCTTGTGCTCTTCGTGGAGACACTTTCACCACTCTCCAGTCAGAATAGTGTCTTCCTCTTTCCTTTTCACCCTCCCCAGTCCCCTTTCTTTTGTCCATTGTCTTCAGGAATCTTTTGTCACATCAGGATCTTCTGTGACCCAGTAAGTGATCTCTATCCATCATCTGGGAGAACTCATGTGGTGGTGGGAGTGGGTAGGAAGGAGAGGGAAATAGGAAGGTGAGGAAGACCCTCGTGGTATAACTGAGAGGATTTACCAGTTAGTGGGGAGGCAGGGAGAACACATATTAATACCTACACGTACTATTTTACTACATTCCAATATATGATTCTTTGATAGCACAATCCATGAACATCACATACACACACACACACACACACACAGACACACATACACAGTTGCTTATTCCATTTTTATTCCCTTTCTAAATGTTCTAATCATTTGTTATTTTTATTACAAGTTATTACCACCAGCTAATAGAAATGTTGAAATGAAACCCACTTAGACTATTAGGACACTGAATGTCAAAAATACTTTTAACAAGTTCACATTTTCCTACATAAAGTCTCTAGCACTGTGCCAATGTACCCAATCTACTTGTAATAGACAAGAACATTTAAAATGTATCTTGATGTAAGGAAATCTCAATAAGTATATTCAATAAAAAGAAAAGAAAGGAAAAAAATCAGCTTTCCAAAAATAAACATGAGGCAGATGGCCATGCACTCTAAAACAGAGCTGGCTGACAGATTCTCCTAAATATTAAGCACACAATAATATTTAAATATTCAATTTAAAATCAATGTCTCACTCAGCTTTTCAGGAACAGCCCTATTCTGTTAGGCTAGAATCACCTCAATTGGGAATATTTTATTTTAATCGTTCAACGGATAATGTATCAAGATGACTTTGGGACTAACACCGCCAGAATGGGCCTTTTGGGATTTGATGGAACAAAAGTAATTACGATATAGTTTTTGCCTTGGAGTAGTCTCCAGACTGTGAAGAGAAGATGAATCAATACGGAAAGCCAGCTAGTGATATAAGGGGTGCTAAAGAAGTGTTGCTCAGGAAGGCACAGTCGAAAAAGCACAGGCTTGAAAATCCAAAAGTCTGGGGTTGACATTCCGGCCCCATTCTTATACAAATTTATTGAGATATAATTCATATACATATAATTTGTGCCTTTCAAGCATGCAGTTCAATAGTTTTGAGTATGGACACAGAGTTGTGTAACCATAACCATCATCAATTGGAGAACATTTTATATCACACCCTCCAGCACCCCATGCCCATTAGTAGTTCCTTTGCCTTTCCCTTCCACATCGTCCCCTTTTAAGCCCTAAGTAACCGCTAATTTACTTTCTATCTTCATAGATTTGCCTATTCTGGACATTTCATCTAAATAGATTCTAATTTGTAATCTGTGACTCACTTCTATCAATTAGATATTGTAGCATGTATCAATTATTCTTCTGTATTGCCAAGCACTACTTCATTGTATGGATACACCACATTGTCTTTATCCATTCTCAGTTAATGGACATTAGGATGATTTATCTACTACTATTTTTTATCTGCTGTGTGATCCTGGACAATTAACCATATTGATTAAGAGCTAAGTTCTGTTTCTAATTGCCTGGTTTAAAAACCTGATACTACTACTTATCATATGTGTCCTTGGACATGTTTCTTGAGATCCCTGTGCCTCGGTTGTCTCATCTGTAAAGGGGAAATCATAATAGTATTACCTTATGGAGTTATCTGGGAATTCCATTAATTTTTTAATATATTAAAAAGCCTTCTGCATAGTCTTTGGTCCATTGGATATTCTCAAGAAATGGTAATAACTATAATTGTGGTCCTCTTAATATTATGACCCTTTTCTGATTTTTCTCATCTCTTTATCTTAAAATGAACAATCTTTCTTCAATGGACTGTTCTGAGATCAAATGGAGTAAGATATATTGAAGCACTTGGCTCAATATCTGGCACATAGCAGGTGTTCAGTAAATAGAGTTTCAGGGAGAAATAGCTCATTTTAAGCTGGAAAGTCAAGATGCAAAACTTGAATTTGGGAAATGAGTCTTGAATGATATGTTCACATGTAGAGGAAAGACAAGGTGAAGAAACAGGGAGAAAAAGAGTCTTCTGTAGAAGTTGAACCCCTTAACGATTAAAACAATTCCCAGGGTGGTGAATTTAGTTTCACCTCTTCCCCAGTTCTTATCATAACCTGATACATCACACCAGGACCAAAGGACAAAGAGCAGGACAGGGAGTGGAAGTGAGTCAAGCACAGCCGGGTTGGCTAGTCATGGAAGGTAAGGAAGAAAGCACATGCAAATGTCCTAAGTTCCAAAGACACCAAAGCAATGAACCAAAAAGGGTGACAAAATCTCATTTTGCTTGGAATACAGTTAATTTTTGAAGTAAGCAAGTTTTCTGGGTTCCTTTCCATTGCCCCAGCCTAGAACAATAAAAACAGCATAATGGAAGGAGCCTGGAAGGCCAGGTTGTGATAAAATGCTATTTCAAATTAGATATGAGATCTTGTGTAAGTCCTTTCTGAATCTTAAGTCTTTTTCTATTTGCACAAATACAGGGTTGGAGGAGAGGATATAAAAAAGCTCTTTTTTAGCTCTGAAAAAATTGAACTATTTATTTATATTTCCATGCCTGTTGAGTGCCCTAGAGACTTTTAGGAGTGCCAATTTATAGATAGAACTGTGGTGGTGGTGGTGCCTGCTCCATGTTCAGGGCGTGGGGAAAAACAGAGCAGTGGGAAAGCCTCTAGCTGAATGTTACCTAGTGTACAAAGCTTTGGCTGCTTCTGTAAAGCGGAGGAATACTGCTGCTTACCTTATGAGGGTGTTACGTGGTAAGTCAAGTAAGTGTTCAGCACTCTGTGTTACTTAACGTTATGAGTCATTGAAGTGGACAAGTCCAAAGATAAAGTTTCTAGGTTTTAAAGAGTTATCTTCTCCAGCCCTTTTGCTTAATATTTTTCTCCTTTTCCTTAATATTTTCATAAGGTTGAAAAGGGATTTTTTTAAACATTGAAAAAACATGTTGGTTTGTTTGTCATTCATTGAACGATGAGATGTATTATTATTTGTTGTGCTTTTATTTGTTTACTTATTTTAATAATTTTTTTTTACTAAAAAGCCTATATCTGAGATACGTTGCACTTTTAAATCCTCTTTGAATTTTTGAAATGATCGCATTTAGTTAAGAGGTATCATTCTTTCATTTTTAACATGCTGCTAACTTTTATTTGCTGATGTTTTAAGTTGTTGATGGTGCATTGCTATTCAAAAATCAGATTAGTCTATAACTTTTTCCTCTGCTTTTGGGGGTGATGTAGTGGGACAAATAATGGCTCCCATGAAGATGCACAAATCTCTAGCACCTGTGAATACATTATTTTACATGGAAAAGGGGGATTTGCATATGTGGTTAAGGTTATTTGTCTTGAGGGGGGGAGATAACCCTGTTTTATCTGAGTGGGCCCAATCTGATCACACAAGCCCTTATAAGCAGAGAACCTTTCCGGACTGAATTCATTGAGAAATGTTGAAAGAAGCAGCAGGAGAGATTTGAAGGATGAGAGAGATTCAACCCAGTTACTGGCTTTGGAGGAAGGGGGCCACCAATCAGACCATGCAGGCAGGTTCTAGAAGCTCAGCTGCCAGCCAGCAAGGAAATGGGGGCTTCAGTCCTACAACCGCAAGGAACTGAATTCTGCCAACAACCCAAATGAGCAAGGAAATGGATTTCCTCCTAACACCTTCAGAAAGAATTAGTGTCCTGACAACATCTTCATTTTAGCCTGCATTAAGACTGTTGAGCTGCAGAATAGTGAGATAATAAATTTATGTTGTTTAAAGTCACTAAGTTTCTGGTAATTTATGTCAGTAATTAAGAACTAATACAGGAAGGTATCTCTGTTAGGTTTTGAAACAAAGAATTTGAAGTTTTCTTCTTTTATCACTCTCTGTAATAGTTTAAAAAGTATCAGACTTATGTTATATATGAAAATTTAAAAGAATATACTAAAATATTGTCTGGAACTCTTTGGAATGAGCTTCTAGATAGTGTTTTCAATTTTTTTTTTCTCTTTTCTAAATCATTTGGAGCAATATTTTTGCCTCATGTTTACAAGAAAAAATTAACTCCATTAAAGTTTTCAAGTGTACTTTGTTAGCATTCTGAAAAATTAGTCTCATAATTCTCTTAATTTCATCTTTATTTGTGATCATTTCCACCTTTTCATTTTTATTTTTTCTCTTATATTTTTGATTAGTATACCTAGAGATTGATTTGACTATTTTATGGGTGTGTGAAAAGATTAAGCCCCTGATATTTTAATCCATTTATTTCACTGCTTTTTTTTTTCCTTTGGAGACAGAGTCTTGCTCTGTCACCTGGGCTAGAGTTCTGTGGCATCAGTCTAGCTCACAGCCACCTCGAACTCCTGGGCTCAGGCTATCCTCTTGCATCAACCTCTCTCAAATAGCTGAGACTACAGGAATGCACCACCACACTCTACTAATGTTTTCTATTTTTAGTAGAGATGGGGTCTCACTCTTGCTCAGGCTGGTCTTGAACTTTGGACCTCAAGTGATTCTCATGTCTTGGCCTCCCAGAGTGCTAGGTTTACAGGCATGAGCCACCATGCCTGGCCATTTATTTCATTTTTTTTTATTCAATATTTTCTGTTTTCATCTCTATTTACCTCCATCTTTTTAAAAGTCTTATTTGCCTTTTTTCCTTGGAAGTTAAGAGATTAACTTAGCTTATTTTCATATTTCCTTATATATTTACATATGTTTGGCGTATAAAATTTTCCTCCAAATACAACTTAGCCATATGTCCAAACTTTAATATGAGGTATTTTTATTACCATTTTTTTCCCTAGAGACTTGGTTGGTATTTTCAGCTTTAAATTCTTCATTAGTTTAAGAGTTGTTCAGAGAAATATTTATTTTGAAATCCAAAGGTTGATTTTTTTTTTTTTGGCTTGCTTTTCTTCTACTATTTTCTTATTTATTTCTATTTTATTATATTTTTCACGGTCATATTATGTAGGCTCTAAATGAAGATGTGTGCTCAGTTAAAATTAATATATATTAATATTATATTAACATATATTAATATGCTCAAATTTCTTAATGATATTGCCCAAATCCTCTGAACCCTACATTAGGTTTTGTATGCTTTGTTTGTCATGGGCTTTCAGAGATGAGTTAATGTTTTCTAATATGATGTGTTTCTTTCCTTTCCTTCCATTTCCTTAAGTGTATACTTTGATTTCCTATATTCCCTAATTACCTGGTATATAAAATGGGGGATGATTTCTGGAATGGTAGAATGAAGAGCTCCACAGACTCTTTCCTCAGAGAAACAATCCTAACTGGTGAAAATTACTAAAAGTTACTTCTAAAACATTATTTAAAATTTCTGAAAACTTTTCTAAGAGCAAACAGCAAATGAAGAAACAATTAGGAAAATCTACTAAATCTTGGAAAGTACAATAGAAAGTGAATAGTAGTCCAAAGAGTGTGGTGTTCGCATAATGATACACATAGAGATCAACGGGATGGAATTGAGTGTACAGAAATAACCCTTCATGTCTATATACTCATATGGCTTCCACAAGCTGCCAAGGCAATTCAGTGGGGAAAGAATGGTCTCCTAACAAACAGTGCTTGCACAACTTGATACCACAGGCAAAACAATGAAGTGGGACCCTGTTCCTCCCACCATAAGCAAAGATGAACACAAAAATGAATCATAGACCTAACTGTAACAGGTAAAATGATAAAACTCTTAGAAGACAATATAGGAGTACATCTTTATGACCTTAGGTAGACAAGGTCTTCTTAGATAACAAAAGTATAAGCTACCAAAACACACACACACACACACACACACACACATCCGACTTCAACAAACTTAAAAAAAAAAATAAAAAAAAAAAAAACAAACTTAAAAACTTTTGCATTTCAAAATACACCATCAAGTAAGTGAACAGTGATGCCAGGACTAACCCGGTTCTGGACGGAGCTACAGCCTGAGAATAATTTCACTGTGACAGACACAGGCAGGCCCCCAGATTTCCTTATTCCGTTCTAGGCTGACGCAAGTACTTGTCAACTACAATAAAATGGCGGCAATGGCTTTACCTTGGGAACAAAGCAGTCATTTGCTAACAGATATGGCACTTTTCATTTTAGGAGGGAAGTGCTTGGGCCCGCCCCGGCAGCGTGCATTTTATTATTTTGCTAAAGGCCTGGGTGTGGAGTGAGATGAGGAGAGTCGCGCCAGCCAGAGAGAGCGAGCATGAGGGCGCTCTGAGTCTCAGCACGACGTAGCTGGGGAAATGGGGGAGGAAGAGGGAGAGCAGCCCCCACCTGCTCTCGTGCAGCCTGGGGGCTCCAGGTGCTGATGGTGGGGTGGTGGGGCGGGGGACACTGGCGGGCAGAGTATTGGAAACAACAGAAAACATCGCTGATGGGTAAGTCCACCCTCTGGAGCCCGCGTCTTTGGGACAGGGCGTGTGGGACTAGTCGTCTGCACTCTGTGGAAAGACTGCCCCCCACCGGATGGGCGGAACCCAGAGGGCACCTCCGGATCACAGGGTCAGGGGGTGAAAACTGGAAGGAGCCAAGAGCGCTACCAGGGACTTGTCTGAAAAAGGGAGACAGAGAGTAAAATGGCTACAGAATTTGAGGCACGGACATTTTTATTCCACGTGTATTAGAAGGGTACATGAAATATGAGAAATATCTAGAAAAAACAAAGAAGTGCTACTTTACACCATGGAGCATATCACTTCAAGAAGTAATTCTAGTAAAGATAGTTTCGGAAGAGAATTCCTACTTCCAGGACTCTGGAATTCTATTTTGCAATCACTGTGTGACCAAGAGAACATCTTGTATAACAGAATAGTCTGTATAATAGAATAGTCTGTATAATAGAATAGTCTGTATAATAGAATAGACCAAAAGGAGACTTACAGCTTTGTAAAAGGTACAGTTTCAAATTTGGTGTGTGTCATTGTTGCAGTGTGGTGAACTTTTGCTTAAATGCATGTATGGCCAAATATATTTCTAACTTAGTGTTTTCCAAACTTACATGAACAAAAGATTCACCTGGGGTACTGAAGTAAGAGTGTAAATTCCTGGGCCTCCACCCCAGGCATGTGGAATGAGATTCCAGAGAAAGAACTTGGGAGTTGATATTTTTAAACAAGTGCCCCGATGATTGTTAGAGTCAGACAACTTGGGTAGCATTATAGTTATTGAGGTAGCTTTATGGCAACATTTAGGACAATTGCACTTTCTTATGAAATTTCCCTTAAAGTGGTTCTGAAAGTTCTCAACCCAGAACCACTGCTTGTGGGGGAGGATGTTTGCAAATATGCAGGAGCATTTTCGATTTTTGCAATGACTGGTGCTGAGGGGACCCAGAGATGGTAAGTGGAGACAGGGCAGCCCTACACAATGAGCCCATCCCCGCATCGAATGCCAATAATGTCTCTCCCCTTGAGACACTTTTAATATCAGCCATATGGAACCAAATGGACCCTGGATCTGAAGGGCATGTTGCATTGCCAACCTTGCGCAAAGCATTTGTGCTTCAGCCTTCTCACGACTGTGACTGATCTAATGAATTCATAATAATAAAAGCTAACATTTACTGAAAAAAAAAGTGAAAAGTAACTCACAGAATGGGAGGAAATATTAGCAAATCATACAGCTCAGTTTTCCTGTCCTCTTCAGAGTAAAATTTCAAGGTTTCTGAAGGTCCTTTTATAAACTATGAAGAACTCCTACATTAGTATCTAAAATTCTCTAGCCTTCTTCACTTAATTTATTCTGCATTGATATTTCCAGAGAAATGCAACACTCCCCTGCTGGTTTCATACCTCTCTGGTCCTTCTCCAACTCCATCACGTAGACGAGGCTTCTCTGTGCCTCACGTGGGGCCTGACCCCTCTGTTTCTAATGTCTGTGCCGTTTCCTGTTGCTGTGCTGTGTCCACAATTTGACACTTTCACTCCTCTTCATTTAGAAATCAAGGAAACCTCATAATCTGAAGTGTAAGTCATCTTTTATGTTTAAAGAAAGATGAGGCAAAAGAGACAAATCCTGTGCAAAAAAGAAAGAAAAGAAAAAAAGACAATGAAGTCAGCTCATGTAACATCTTCAAGCCACAAAATGTCAAGCAAACCTCTTGGCTAGCAAGGGGTATTACGAACTTATTCTGGAAGAATCGTATCATACAAAGCAAGGGACCTTAATAAGGAATTCACACACACATATACGGGGCCTTGGAGCCATGTCAACAAGCAGTTTATTAATTTCCCTCAGCCACCTGGTGGAAACTGCAGGACCAAATTCAGCTTTCCTTTGCTTGGGCAAGACTCCCACCACAAGGAAAAACAAAGCTACTCTGTCTATTTTGTATGTATCTATTAAAACTACTGTTCAGATTCCAACCCCCATCCAACCTAAATGTCTCTTCATCCAGCCCCTGTCCAAAAGGGAACAGCCAACCATTTCAAGCACTAAGAATTTAGAAGCAATCTTACCCACATCCACAGGGAAACTTCCACATGCTGCTGCTTAAAACAATAATTACTGTGAAAAAAAATTACCTAAGAAGTCATTTCTTGTAAAGAAAGTATTTACACGCAAGAACGCTCATGATTTGGATTCCCTGGTACTAATCTCTCATTCATATGAAGCAGTCTTTCTGAGAGAATTACTTTTTCAAAATAATATGACAAGAGGCCAGGTTAACGGATAAAGTGCTAAAGTTTAAAGGAAAGAAGATAGTCATTTTAAAAAAAATCTCTGTTCTCCTTTGCATGTGAACCATTGTTGCTTTCAAGGATAAACAAGGATTAGTGCTAGCACATGACTGCTTTGTTCCAAGCGCCAAAATATTTCCAATTTTATCCCAGCTCACAAATGTTGACTTACATCTCTTTGCACTCCCAGAATCTTGCTCCAAAAGATGGTATCCAGGGCTTGACTTCCTCTTTTCAGGAATGAGCCATTAGAATGCAATATTGGCTCATTGCCTGTTTCTGAGAATAAGAGGTGGCTTTGAAAATGAAGTTTCCTTAAAGCAAACATAGGTAATCTGATATAAACCCTTTCCTTCTCTGTGGTTTTTCTTCTGCTTTCCGCCTTCTCCTCTTCTTCCCTTTCCTCTCTCCTTCCTCTGTTTCCTCCTTCCTTCCTTCCTTCCTTCTTTTTTTTTTTTTTTTCCTTCCTTGGCCAATTATAGGATCCAGAGGGTACCTAATGTTTATTAAGCCAAGTGCTACATCTCGGCACTTTAAAAACATTTTCTTCATTATTGTCCCATAACGTGTCCAAGGGATGTTATTATCCTAGTCATTTTTAGATCAGAGTACAGGCTCAGAGTTTAGGTAACTTGCCCAAGCCCTTTTGGCAGAGCTGAGATTTACACAGTCTATCTGACTTCATGTCACTAAACTCAGGAAGGCTGAAATCAGACTCCTACTTAAAATCTTTCTTCGACTTACGTTCTCCAGGAAGCCTTTTCCTAACAATGGCAATATTACTTTTCTTTGAACATGGATAGGTTTATGTTTGCAACCCAGCTTTACAAAATAAAACAAATTATATTGAGGAATTCATATGTAAGTGGTAAAACTATTTGATCAACCCAATTGAGGTAGTGCTTACCTCCAATTGGGAGAGTGAGAGATACGCGAATAGAAAGGAGCACATGGACTTTTAAGTTACTGGTCACATTCTATTTCTTCACCTGGTGGTGTGGACCTGTGTCTGTTTTGTTCTTTAAACTACACAAATGTTCTCTGTCCTCTGTGTGTACAACACATTTCACAATTTAAAATGTGAAGAAGTGGAGATAGAAAGCACTAAAGGTAGGAAAATCGGAAGTCTTTCAAAATTAATTATATCATTCTAAGTCTCCATTCTTTGAAGTGGAGTTAAAACCTCCTTTTCAAGGCTAGTGTGATAATAATTAGCTCAGACCATGTCACTTGGTAGGGCCTTAAAAAGTATTACCTGGATTTGTTTTCAAAAGTGAAGGATTTTTAGCTTTTCTCACCACTAATTTCCATTTGTTAAATCTAATGGGCATTGTTCATTTTTGTTTTGTTTGTTTAAAATAAACAGTAGACACAGAATGTTCTTCATCATTTTTTATAAGTTTGTTCCCCCTCCCCCAGTGCTATATTTAAAGCATCTAGAAAGGTGGCTGACTTATCTTATATTGTAAAAACAAAATTCATGAATAAATGAATTAATATTCAATTTCTAAAACTTTAGCATAACACATGTTTGCTTTTGAACTGAGACTAATGTTCTAAGTTGGGAAACAAACACTTTGATTTTTTCATACATACTTACGAGTATTTTAAAAAATAACAATGCACAAAATTTTTTCTTTTTATGGAATGGTGGGCCATTAAAATCATCAAATCATTATCATGAAAGCAGTATTATATACTTTTTCTCTTTCTTTTTTTTTTTTTTTTGGAGACCTGGTTTCACTATATTGCCCGGGCTGTAGTGCAGTGGCTATTCATAGGTACTTTGATTGCACACTACAGCTTCAGACTCCTGGGCCCCAGTGATCCTCCTGCTTCAGTCTCCCAAGTGGCTGGGACCACAGGCCCATGCCACCATGCCTGGCTATGTACTTTCTGAAACACGAGGAGACTTCAAAAAGTTAGTGGGAAAATACAATGAAAGGATGAAAATAAAAAATGTAAACATTACTTCTCAATGTAAACTCCATCAAGTTTAAGACACTTTTGTAAGTGATGAGAGTTATTTAGCCCATCCCTAAAGAACTGAGGGTTCTGGGAATTTAACCATGTCAATGCAGTCTTTTTACATTATTAACTCAAGAGAAATAAGTGCCCTTTAAAGACTTTTTAAAATTAGGAAACAAAAGAAGTCAGAAGGCGTCAAATCAGGACCGTAAGGGGAATGCCTAATGATTTCCTACTGCAACTCTCACAAAATTGCCCTTATTTGATGAGAGGAATGAGCAGGAGCATTGTTGTGGTGGAGAAGGACTCTCTGGTGAAACTTTCTCAGGCACTTTCTGCTAAAGCTTTGGCTAACTTTCTCAAAACACTCTCATAATAAGCAGATGTTATTGTTCTTTGAGTCTCCAGAAAGTCAATAAGCAAAATGCCTTGAGAATACCCAAAAAAACTGTTTCCATGACCTTTGCTTTTGACCTCTTTACTTTTGCTTTGACTGGACCACTTCTACCTTTTGTAACCATTGCTTTGATTGTGCTCTGTCTCCAGGATTGTGTTGTCGGAGCCATGTTCCACCTCCTGTGACAAGTTTCTGAAGAAATGCTTCAGGATCTTGATCCCACTTGTTTAAAATTTCCATTGAAGGCTCTGCTCTGGTTTGCAGCTCATCTGGGTGCAATGATTTTGGCATCCATGGAGTGGAAAGTGTGCTCACCTTTAATTTTTCAGTCAGAATTGTATAAGCCAAACCAGCTGAGAAGTCTATGGTGTTGGCTATTGTTTCTGCTCTTTATCATCAGTCCTCTTCAACTAGGGCACAAACAAAATGAAGTTTTTTCCTCGCAAATTGATGTGGATGGTCTGTCATTGCAGGCTTCATCTTCAACATTGCCTTGTTCCTTCTTAAAATGAGTTATCCATTTGAAAACTCCTGATTTCATTAGGGACATTATCCTCATAAACTTTTGGTAAAGCATCAGTGATTTCACCATTCTCCCATCCAAGATTTACCAAAAGTTTGATGTTTATTCTTGCTTCAATTTGAGCAGAATTCATGTTGCTCTGATAGGAGATTTTTACAAACTGATGATGTCTTGTCTTTCCTACTGCCTCAAACTAGATCCCATTCAGACATGTTATAACAAGTTAGTATAAGTTTATTTTGATGCAAAAAAAATTCTGAAATTTTAATCTCCTTGTATACCTGCAATTGGATGTCTATTTTATAAGTATTTTTTTTTTTTTTTTTTTGAGACAGGGTCTCATTTTGCCACCCAGGCTGGAGGGTAGTAGCATCATCATAGTTCACAGCATCCTTGCACCCCTGGGCTCAAGTGATCCTCCTGCCTCAACCTCTTGAGCAACTGGAACTACTTGCATATGCTGCAACATCTGGATAATTTTTTAAAAACATTTTTTGTAGAAATGGGGTCTTGTCATGTTGTCTGGGCTGGTCTCGAACTCTTGGCCTCAAGCAATCCTTGGACTACCAAAGTGCTGGGATTATAGGCCTGAGCCACCCTGCTTGGCTCTATATATACTTTTTAACATGGATTTTATGGTTATATGTCTGACAATCAGTGGCTATGTCTAATCCTGGAATTTATGATACCATATATAGTATAATTTATATGCATAACTCTAGGATTCTGATTAACTTATTATTTTTCCAGAATTAGAACCATTCACTCATTATGAAAACTCATAAACCTGAAGAATTTATATTTTGGAAAGCTAAACATGAATGAACAAATATAAACAAATAATCAATCTTACTAATTGCCCTACAATTTAGATGTTTGTAAATAGATTTGATGAAGATGCTTCTGTACTGTTATAATTGATAGCAACCAAGGTATTGTGTTTTACTGTGCAAAGATCTTCTTTATTGATTGGACAGTGCCCACAGTAATCATAGATATTTCTATAAAGAATGAAAGTCATTCTCTAAGGATGATCAGGAACTTCTAGCCAAGATACTTAGATGTGGGCATATGAAGAGTTGATTTACTGAAGATCGACATAAAGTGAGCTGCTTCAGAAATTTATGTGCAGGGTTTTCTGTTATCAGGAGTTAATCACCAAGGAACCATAGTCTGCAAAAGCCATCAGATTCCAGGGCAGATACATGAGGAAAATTGGCAGAAGAGCAGGAAGACGTGCTTCTGTTTCCAAACAGTCCTAAGAATTTCATTATCAGCTCATATCTGTTACTGTTAAGATGTTAAGAGGGAGATTATCATTTGCAAACTAAAAGCTTTCTGTGTTGCCCCATAATAATTGATTTTCTTTTCCATTAAAATTCTTTCTACCTAGCACTCCAGAAAAGTTGAAAATGTCTTTCTAAAGCTTTATTAGCAGATAATATATGCCCAAAGAAAAGAACCAATGTAAATTTCATATACGTGTGTGTGTGTGTGTGTGTGTGTGTGTGTATTTATAATGATACAATTCAACAGATCTTGGCCCTCCAAGTATGAATAAAAGATGTCACTACTTTGGGCAGCACTAGCAGGTTATACAAGGGTGCCTATTAAAATAGGCAGCTCTTCAGAGGCATTTCAATTGTATACAAAAGAAAGAAAATAAGCCTGGTGCTTTGGCTCACACCTGTAATCCTAGCACTCCCGGAGGCCAAGGCTGAGGCAGGAGGATCTCTTGAGCCCAGGAGTTTGCGATTGCAGTGAGCTAGGCTGATGCCATGGCACGCTAGCCTGGACAACACGCAAGATTTTGTCTGGGAAAAAAAAAAAAAAAAAAAAAGAAGAACAAAAGAAAAAGAAAGAAAACAAGCAAACTATTTTCAAGGAACCCAGCACTATTTTGCATTATACCCTATAAATCAACCTCCAAGACTGTAAAGTACATTTCAAAATGAACCTAACATTTTGGAGCTCAAACTCCAAAACTTCCAACTTTCTTAAAACTTTTTTGAATCCAAATTCGGATGATAATCCTTTCTTGACACCCTCAGTGCAGGTGTACTGGAATTCCTAAGTAATACAATGCTATAGAATTATTTGCACACTGGCAGAATTTAGTGATTAATGTGGTTTATTTACTGGTATGATTTCAGGAGTATAAGAAACCATGTTGGATAACTGAGATTCTACCATAAGAGTCAATGTTCTAAAAATTAGTGTTGAGTAGAAAATATTCTCTATTTGTAGGGGGAAGAACAGAGCAGGAAAAAACAATTAAGACAATGGATAAAATTTTCTCAATTTTAAGGATTTTCTCCCCTTCCATAAAGTTCTCTTAAATATTTTGCATCTGCCTATGATTTAATTGCGGTAAATGAATATTGGCAGAATTAGAAATTGGTGGGTCTAGTGTGCAGTGGTTTCATTTTTAGGAAAGTGTTTGCTTATCATTATGATTTTTAAGGATTTTGTTTTGTCGCATGAATATTTAATTAAATTGAATATCCCTGAGTACCATAAACTTAACCAAATTATGTAAGTTTGTGTTAACTACATTCATAATATTACTATACATAATGATATTTCATTATGCTCTGAAGGGAACACTACAATTTCCAGGTGGTACAACACTTAAACAACTTTAGGTGCCACTGAACTATAAAAATACCATTTCTGTACATTAAAGCTTTTGGCCCAATTAAAAAGCAAACATCAATGGGAGCTGCTATTATTCCCAATGCCAGTCATTTACAACTGAATGAATTTATGAATTACCTTTCTATTATTCTCTAGCACCTTGCTTATTTTATCACTTTTTTCATGAACTGCAATTAGGTATTATTTAAACACTCTTTCCCTTGTCTCTCTCCCACACTAGACAATAAGTTCTCAACTGTGTCTATAAGAACAGCAAGTCACAGAGAGTTCAGTAAATATTTATTGATTGATTAAATTTATTTGCTAGAAAGAAATCTGTGTACCAACCTCTAGTCTGTTTTTCTTTTTCTAATGAATTGATCCATTCCTTGACAAATTGACTAAGTAGCTATATGGGTGAAACACATACAGTCTAGGAGTGTCTTCTTGGGGTGCACATGACCCAGCGAGACACCAGCAGCTGTGGCCAGGCCAGTGCCTGTGTCACCCTGTCCCCAATTCCCGGCAGTGCAGCTCAGGGAGAGGCTTCTTTCACTAGAGGAAAGGAAAGGGAAGGGCTCGGAGGACTTTGTTTTACAACTCGGATACCAGCTCAGCCACAGTATTAATAAAATAAAGTACCAAGCAGACTGCTGAGGCCCCTGAGTCCAGGCCTTGGTTGCTGGATGGCATTTCTGGACCCACCCTGGGCCACAAGGAAACATGCTGCCCTGAAGGGAAGGAGCCAGTCCTGGCAGCAGTCACCACTCCCCACTGGCTTTGCGTGAGACTGAGCTGGCTTCACGTGTGACCTGGCGCTGGTAGCCAGGGCGGGGGGAGGGCCCACATCCCTCCTCCCCCTACTCCAGCAGCCCAGCACAAAGAGTGAGGGAAGAGAGTGAGAGACTTTGCCTGGTAAACCAGGGAATTCTCTTGTATCTTACTCAAGCTCACCAAGGCGGTACCACTAGGAATATCTTGAGCACAAATGAATATCAGAATCGCAGTGCTACTAATTATGAAAGATGCTGCTACAGAGCACAGGAGATTCCCTAAATCCAAGGCAGATGTACAGAAAAACAATAAACACTTTAAAACCCGTGGCCGTTCAGACATCCGAGGATCAAGCAAACTATGTGATCAGGGGAAGTCAGTAAACCTAGCTCATAATAATTGCTGATTCTGCCTGGTAACAAACTCTGTAACACAAAAGAGGCCTTAAAAAGATAATTTTTCTGTTCTTTTTAATTGCAATCTCAGTAATATCAATATTTTGTGGCTTATAGAGATCATATAAATCCTCTCTTCCATACACTAGAATTATTTCTTTCATTTCACTCCACTAAATTACATCCTGATTCACTTTTTAAGAACATCATATCCATACCTTTTTTTCGAAAGAACATAAGCATCACAGGAAGCCATTAAGTGCAGCTCTGTTCTGTTTGAATGGATCATTAAGACCAACCCTTTGACCTTCTGGTATCTTCATCTGCTAGATGCTCCATTGTGGCTAACTCTACTGCCAACAAGATTTGTTTTTTTTCTCCCCCATCGGATACTAGGTACAAAGCCTCCTGTGATTGTGACAAAGAGCTGCTTGCTGGTCCCAAGTGAAAATCCTTATGACATTTTTATTTTTCACTTTTTGTCTATATACCTGGTGTGGAGAGACATGTCCCTGCTCTCTCTCTACAAGCACACTGTACCGTACTAAAATAGTGGCCCAGGGCGGGCGCGATGGCTCACACCTGTAATCCTAGCACTCTGGGAGGCCGAGGTGGGAGGATCGCTTGAGGTCAGGAGTTCGGGACCAGCCTGAGCAAGAGCGAGACCCTGTCTCTATTAAAAAATAGAAAGAAATTAGCCAGACAACTAAAAATATATAGAAAAAATTAGCTGGGCATGGTAGTGCATGCCTGTAGTCCCAGCTACTCAGGAGGCTGAGGCAGGAGGATCGCTTGAGCCCAGGAGTTTGAGGTTGCTGTGAGCTAGACTGATGCCACGGCACTCTAGCCTGGGCACCACAGCCAGACTCTGTCTCAAATAAAAAGAATAAAATAGTGGCCCAGTTAACAGCATGCCTAGGGTAACTAGGCCCTCAAACCAAGGCCCTTAAAAAGAGCTTGGTGGATTAGCTATACCCAATGTACTCAATGAGTAGCATGTTTCCCAGGCTCCCCTATATCCTTTAACTTTGAAAGTAAAAAGTCCAGTCAGATTTTGATGAACCAGGAGATGAAGCTAAAGCGATATTCAACTCTTGCTGACAGAAACTCCACTTGGTAGTAGATCAGTCACCACACACAGTTGGGCCGTGGAAACATTTGAGCTGCTTCATTTCAAATGCTGTCCTTCCCTCTGTTTTCTGTCACAATTGTGTCCTAAGCTCTTTCAATCTTTCCTCACGTTCGCCTTCGAAATAGATTTTGCTCTGAGGCTATTGGCAGCATATGGCATATCCTCTTGGTGTTTTCATTTGTTTGTTTTTTTGTATTCCTTTTCCTTCTTCTCATCTGAGACTCGCTCTGATCTTGTCAGCTTGTCTCATAAAGCATTATTAGAGTTCACCTCTCCTGCTCCCTTTCTCAATTTCTATCTTCTATATCCATGCTCTTTTAACTTCCTGCAGCCTGAGAAATCCTAGAGTACCTTCTTTCTGCACCTTGTAGGGTTATTTGGTTAAAAGCACTGAACTAGAAGACTGGAGATGCTAATTGCGGGAAGCATTTATTACCTTCTACCACCCGGTGTTCCCTGTCCGGGAAGCCACTCCTCGCCCATGCACAGCCATGTCTTGTGGATGAGGTTAATTATGTGCAGTGATACAGAGGTAAATGGTTTAAAAATACTTCCAGGAATAGAAAAAGAATAAAGGCCTGATTCATAATGTCTGCCTATGTTCAAGGTGTGACTACTGTCTCGCTGTGACAATTTCAAGCTAGAGATGCCACTGAATGTAGGAATGTATACGATAACATTCCTTTTTATAATGTTTCCACCAGACAGAGACAATAAACATATATAACCTCAAGACCACCTGTGAGAGGTCAGCAAACTTTTTCTCTAAAAGACCAGAATTGTAAATATTTTAGGCTTTGGGGGCCATAAGGTCTCAGTCCCTATTATCCAACTCTGCTGTTGTAGCATGAAATCAGCCATAGACAATACATCAATGGACATAGCTGTGTTGCAATAAAACTTTATTTAAAAAAATAGGCAGTAAGTTGGATTTAGCCTGAGTGCTATAGTTTCCTGACCCCTGGCATAAATATTAGTGAAAAACATTGTAAAATAATTAAGATGTGATGAGTTTTTAGCATGTATTACCTGTGTTTTAATATAAGTTATTCAATTATAAGTTTATATAATGTAATATTTAATAATATCTGTCTTGGAAAACCATTCTGCAAAATTCTGGATAATTTAACAATCAGTTCTGGAGAACCAGTACAAGCAAGCTTCAGCTCACCACTGAATCAACCCCTGCTTTAAAGGAGATCACTTACTGACTGAGGCCCAGCAGAGTATCCAAAATCCCTGAAGATTTTTATTCATTCAAGAGATGGGAAAGTTGTCCAATGCAGGTAAAGACATTTAAGGGGATGTTTGATTTGACCATATTCCTCAAGAGCAACTAAGAGCAATACAGACAACCAAGAGTTGTCTCAAAAGCAGCCTTGGTTAATGTGGGAGTATGAATATGATGCCTGGAACAGTGGCAGCCATTCATCACCATGAGGAGAGAGCCTGAGTGCTCTTGCAGGAGCATCCACTGTGCAAAGTCTGAAGATTGAATTGTCACGATGAAGGAAGGGAAAGAAGTAGAGAAACATGCATCCTTAGTAACATCATACAAGTGACTGGATCAAGTCTTGCCTGAAATCAGGACCATTTTCCAGTTTTGAATCAATAAGTGCCTTTCATTGTTTATGCCAGTTTGATAGGACTCACTGTCACTTGTGTCCAAAAGATTTTTCAGTGAAGCATTTATCCATTCTGCATTCTGCAGATTTCTTTCTCTATGACTCCAGGTTGCAAGCAAATATTACTACCATTAAGGGAGAACTCTTGATGCAGTTAAAATTTAAGCATCTTATTTATTTCCCAACTATATGTCTTTTTCTAATTTGTTTGCATTTTTTGGGGCACATTATTTCCCTTTTGGATGATGTGATGTAAGGATGTGTGGTGTGACTGTCTATTCATAGATCAGTGGTCCTCAAACCTAGCAATTCATCCAAACCATCTAGATGTTTTATAAAAATACAGAGACATTGGGTCTCTCCTTCTAGGGATGCTTCTTCAGTAGGTCTGAGGTGAAGCATGGGCATCAAAATCCTTGATTTTATGAGCAAGTGAATGTGATGTGCCTTTAGATTGAAAGCCCATGTCATTATGCATGCATTTCATGGCTCGTTTTAGAAGATCCAGAGCATATAAAGAGGAAATTATTCACTGGAAAGAATGGTTCTTGTGGTCTCTGTCTAAAGTCAACCATATCATGAGGAAAATTTGCTAATTCCATATATATTATGCTTCTTCAATTGTTCTTCCCACAATTATTATTTGATGCTTCCCATCTGCCAGACAACTGGAAATGGATAATTTTTGAATGTAGGAGGTGTAGTAGGACAATAAAGACAGACAAGGTCCCTGCCCTCATGGGGTTTATAGTCTAATGTTGGAAGCAGACATTAAACAAATAACCATGTTAATGATTACAGAGTGATAGTGCTGTGATGAAAAGAAATATGGCCATGGGAGGGGGCGTTACTGTCAGTGCCCGGATTACGGTAAGGTAAATGAGGTCCACGTACTTGCACGGCCCTGAGAGAGCATGCTTCCTTTGGATAAGCGGGCCATTCAAAAACCTGTTGGAATATGGCAAGCTATTCATCCCTTCAGCAAATAATCATGGCCTACTCAGTGCTGTATGGAACATGATGAAGTCAGTTCCCTTATAAAAGACAGGGCTTTCTGAGCATAGAAATGGAACTAGTAAGATAGTGTTTAAAAGTCATTTACTCTCTTCAACTAGGTTATAAAGGCACAAGGTATGACACTGAAAAGATACAAGAGATCAACAGTGAAAAGTAAATCTCCTTCCCCTATGTCCCAGCAACCCACTTCCCTCCTGTACAAACAAATAATGTTGCCCATTTCTTATGAGTAAGAGAAGCTACCGACATATACAAGTGTGTGTGCTATGTGTATTGCGTGGACAGAAGGGTGCTTCACAAATGGAAGCATACTGTACATTCTGTTCGTAGCTTGCTTTCTTTTATCTCAGTAATATATATACATCAGACATTTTCTCTTGTTATACATATATAACTAGATATTTTACATGACATTATAATAATCTTTTTTTTTGTCTATACCATTCTTATTTAATGAGTTCCATGTTGAAAGATGGACAAGTTGTTTCCAAACTTTTGTCATTATGACTTTTGCAAGGAATTTTCTTACACAGTCATCTTTTAACACACTTGTGATTATCTGGAAAACAAATGCTTTGAAGCGGAATTGTCGTATCAAATGATATAAACATTGTGACCTTGAAAGGTATCACTAAATTGTCCTCAATACCAGTTGTGCCAATTTACACTCCTGCCAAAACTTCACGAGACTGTCTCCTTGTCCACACACTCATTAGCAGAGAGTGGTATGTAACTATTGTATCTTTGCCAGTCTAATTGGTAATAGGGGCAACTTTTAAATTTCTATTTGTATTTTTCCCTATGAGTGAAGTTGAGCTTTGTTTTTTAAAATCGTGTTTAAAGGCCACTTTTTCTTTGTCTGGGAGTTATTGCTTCTGGGAGTTCATGCATCTTGCAGACTTTTTTCTATTAAGCTTCTAGCATTTTCCTGTTGATTTGCAATTGTTATTTTTATATTAAGAAAAATTGATTTGGGTTAATAATTCTATTGCAAATAATGTTTACCAAATATTGTCTTTGGACTCCATTCATAATTTTTCCCATGTAGAATATTATTATTACTTTGAAGTCAAACGTAACCAATGTTTTTTAATTAAATATTCCTCCATGTCTTATTCTAGAACATTTTTGCATCTTTTTACAAACATTAAACTTTTTTTTATTTCTTCTGGAATATATTTTGTTCTAGGGAATAACTGAGTGACACAGCTATTATTTCCAAGAAAGATATCCATTTCCCCTCACTGACATGCTACACCCACTTTATCAAATACTACTGCCAACTTACTGTAGGTATTTGGGTCTAATATTGGACTCTGTCTTCTGTTCTGTTTCCCTAAGACAGTACGTTCTGAAGGAGGAGGAGGAGATCAGATGGTTCAGTGTAATTGGCAGCAGAACTTGATGGATTACCAGAGTAAAGGGGCTGGGTGTTGAATGTTGTACACTGAGAATATTGAGAACCAAAAGGTAGCAAACTACTGAAAGAAGGGGAAAAGATGGCAAAATAGATGCTGGGGAGGTGGGGCATGGGGGACCATACAAATAGCCTTCCCTACCACACAGGTTTTTCTTAGGCTAGTTGTATATTTTTGGTTTTTCTGGTTTTTTGTTCTTATATAGGCCTAAGTAACCCAAAAGCATCATCAGCCTGTTAAGTACAACTGTGGTCACATGAACATCTTCAACAATGACCCTGAATACCACCAGATCTGAGTTGCTGTTCTTTTGACTGGAGAACCTCAGGCTTCCCATGTAACTCCCATCTGGGCTCTGTCTCCATAAACTTTGTTCAGGGAGGTCCTCAGGGCTGTCTGTCACACTTGGGAATTTCACTCATGTTCTTCCACTCCAGGGAAGCTAGCTGGCTGGAGGCATTTGGGAGAGCCAGTGGGATGGGTGAGCTGACACACATGGGTTTCTGGCCACTGTGCCCTGATCAGCAGGCCGAACCCACTGTCCTGCTGCTGCACTGTGCCCTCTGGTGCTGCTGTTGGGCACTCACCTGGAAATGGTAAAATGCCTTCTTCCTACTCTTTGTTGACCTTGATCACCTGGATCCTACAGGTGCTTCAAATCTCCAAAGCCTTCCATGAACTTGACTGCTGGATCTTCTGGCTCAAAATCTGTCCACGAAGAGAGCAAGGAAACTAGAGCCAACCAGTTTATACTATTGTTCTTATCCCCAAAATACCTGACAAAAACAGCAAAGCTTACATTGCAACCGATAGAAATACAGCATGTCCTTGGAGGCAGGGCAGGGAGGACTGCCAAGCATTGATTAAACCCAAAGTCCAGGCGTGTGTAGAACCAAGGCTGGCCCAATCAGTATAAGGTGTGTGAGAAACGTGACGGTGGCATTGTTCACAAAGTCCTGTCTTTTAAGGTTTTCACAGCTGGAATAATAATTTTAAGCTGCTGTAGTTTAACTATGCCTCCAAGCACACAAAATCAATGATCTAACTATAGAAAGTGTCCAAATACTCATTTAGATTTCCTCTCAAATAGGAATGTAATTCGAGCTGTCTGGTTTTCTTTCCCTAGAAATTACACATATAAAGAATTTTTTTATTTTAAATCATCAACTTTATAAACAATAATAAAGCCTAAATAAGCAACAAGATCAATAATATTTTCCATGAAATGGCAGCTCTCCCTCCCCACTTCCTGTCTTTTGCACTTAGAATGCAACCATTAATGCTATAGCTGAATTAACAGCAAAAGGCCATTAATTCTCCCATTTAAAAAGATCCATTCTATTCCCTTTACTTTTGCCATGGGATAAATAATCATAGCATAATTCACCAGCAATTTAGCAATGATAGACAACAAATAAGGACAGAAATAAGAGCAGCAAAAATTTTTACTCATTGTCCTTCTCACATGTATTTATTCCATCTTCAATACATATATTGCATTCATAGGGCTATTAATTGAGAAGACTGGGGAAAAGATAGAACAAAGGAACTATTGAGAATAAATAAAGCATTGAATTTACAAAACAGCCAAGTGAGTTCTCCGGGTATTATTTATTTTGGCATCCCTGTAGCATTCCTTCGTCTGGCTGTAAATCCTCATATTAGTTAGGGCTTTTTGTGTCTCAGGTGTGTGTCCTATCTGCTTAAGACACGAAAGAAATACACAACCTATCAGTCAAGAGCATGAGTAAAATTATGCCAGGAAGAGGAAAAGAGAACAGTGATAAGGCACATGAGGACACAAAGGGCGTCTAAGGAAAAGCAAATGACCCGACAAACGCTGCCGGGCAATGTTTTGTTATCTTACAGAGACTGTTCCAATATTCTTATGAGTATATGGAGGAAGGAAGCCACTTAAATCTCACACTCTGTTCTCTTGGGGTCCTTTGATTGCCAATAAAGACGTTCTTCCAGGGATAGTGGAGTGTAATATGAGGATTGACTTAGGTAGAACCTGGAGCTGAATGATATCAGGAACCCAGAGAGTTCAGTGTCCTCTACTAATGACCTAGCATATGGTTATTGGAGCTGAGAGTGAATGCCAGAGCCTTAGAAAGTCAAAATATGTAGACATCGTAGGCTAAAGTCTCAAAAGAGGCCAATCTTGGCTTAATAGACTGCAAGTATCTCTTCGCCATCTCAGAGTCTTTGCTTTCTGATAATACTTACTCCTGAATATTTTCAGCTCATACCTGGTCTATAATGACTTCTCAGCATAGATTGCTTGGCCTTGGTCTTGCCATACAATCTGCCTCATTCTCTTGGTATTTTCTAGATTAGGTTCTCAGAAGTGGGAAATACATTGTTCATATCTTTCTCATGCCTTGTCATGAGCCAAGGGGAAATGAGTTTGCCTTTGGCTCTTGTTCTCACCCTTAGCCCAATCAACTACAGCATGTTGGTGGACACGATTTGAGATACAGCCATTTCAGCAGCTGGGGCTATGGGGTAGTCAGTACCCCTTTAAAGGAAGCACCAGGCAGGTTCCAGTACAACACCCCACCCATCTCTTCAGAAACACATAAGAATTCTCTTCCTCGTGAGTACTCTAAGACATTTATGTATTTTAACTATTCTCATTGGTTTTATAAGAAATATATGTTAAATGCATATCAATGCAGTGACTCAATGAAAACCATTTGTCTGAACATCCCAGTTGTAGTATAATAGGGACAAATACAATAACATATGGATACTCACTACCTTCACCTACCCTGGCTTCCAAGGAGGAGAGGCTATTACATTTTTATTTAGATATAAATTAGTAAAATATGTTATTCTTCTTTTGAGTTAAAATTGGTCTCCTAAGTGAAGTATCACAAGAATGGAAAAACAAACACCACATGTACTCACCATTAAATTGGAACTAACCCATCAGCCCTCATGTGCACAGATAGAAGTAAAACCCAATGGAAATCAGGCAGGTGGGAGGTGGGAGAAGGGGACAGGTGAAATCATACCTAATGGGTACAATGCATGCTATCTTGGTGATGGGCACACTTATAACTTTGATTCAAGCAGTACAAAACTAATCCATGTAACCAAAACATTTGTACCCCCATGATATTCTGAAATTAAAAAAATAATAAAATGAGGTTGTGTTTTTCAAGGAAAAACAATGTGGTCTACCTTGAGGCTTCAATGAAGTATTTCTACATATTTTGACTTTCTAAGGCCCCAACATTTACTCCTACCTCCACCGATTAACATGGTTCTTATCTAGACAAATAAATGTGTTTAAGAGCAGTTATAAATATATTCCTAAATATAACTCAAAATCCTTGCCAACTAATTTGTTCCTATGAAATAGTATCACCAACTTTCCATTATTCAAAGTAATAGAGAATCTTTTTATTGATTCAATAGATATTTATGCAATATCTACTATTACTATTACTAGCTACCAATACAATTATTTTAGGTGCTGGGAATACTGCAATGAACAATGCCAACAAGGTCCCTACATTTATTCAGCATCCAATGTGGGAGAGGCAACATTTAATTTTAAATAAAGCAATGTAAAAACAAGGCAAAGTTAATTCTTAAACATGAATTACTAAAAAATAAACTTAATTGTCGAAATATGTAAAGCTGACCCTAATTTGTAGTCCAGAGATCTGCATTGATCTCAGCACTTTTGAAAAGACAGAAAATAATAGTTACATATATTTTAATTGTACAATTCTGCAGGCCTTGTTATATTATATTGGGAACATTGTTGTCAGCAATATGACAGAAAGGAATTTCAGTGACTCTGGACCTGCATAGTAAATATGTTTTAATTATTGTTCATGAACTCATGGGTATATCTGAGTCATCTTTCTATAGTCTCCACGGAGGTAATTATTCTATACTTATCATCCTAATTTTGGGATGAGTAGGTTAAAGAAGCATGGCTGGGGTTGAAACGAAAGGAAGGAGGAAGTGAGAAAGAAAGGAAGTGGGGAAAAAAGTGATTAATTTTATATACAAGATTGAAGAGACCCAGTGAGGTACCTTGATTCATTCCATTTTTGGTATAATAAGGGTTTTGATGTGACGGATATAGGAAAAAGTTTCAAAGTACCAAGGTATGGTGAGGCTAGATAGCTAAGAAATGGCAGGAAGGTATTGATGCTGTGTTGACCTCAAGTGGGAAGGTACTGTTGTGCTTTACTGAGACCTAGGAAGAGCCAGGCATCAGTCTTTGTACTGCACGAGTCTACCCAGGCTGCCATAACAAAATGCCTGAGACTGAGTGGCTTTAACAACAGAAATTTACTTTCTCACAGTTCTGGAGGGTGGAAATCCAAGATCAAGGTGTCATAGGATTGTTGTTTTCTGAGGGCTGTTGGGGAAGGATCTGTTCTAGGTCTCTCTCCTTGGTTTATAGATGGCTGTCTTCTCCCTGTGTCTTCACATGGTCTTCCCTCTGTCATTTCTTAGCCACATGTCTGTGTCCAAATTTCCTCTTCTTCTAAGAACACCAGTCTTATTGGATTAGGGTCTACCCAGGTGAATTTTGGGGGAGACACAATTTAGCCCAGAATAGTCCTTACAGCAAATTTCTAGGCAACAAGCCTTCTATCTGCAATTCACTATCAGCACTGCTATAGTGTATTAGCTTTATCTTTCCTGAGGTCATATAGAACATGTCACTCTGTGCTTCAAAACACACATTCAATGACTTTCAAGATCTGACCATAGTCTACCTTTTCATCTATACCATACCCTTCTTATACCCTTGTCCTCTGGAACAAATCATTTATCTTGAAACAAACACACTCTTTCTCTGTCTATTAAAATCCAACTCACCTTTCAAGGACTTGGATAATTTTCACCTTTTGCCCGAGAACTTCTTAGAACCATAAGAGAAGCAAATCTGTCTTTGAGTAGCTTCTCATGGAGTGTAAAGATGGTGGATATTTGGGTCAATGACTTGGGCTTTTATCCTGACATGGCCATTTACTAGCCATGAGCCTTTAAGCAAGTTGGTTAGCCACTCTGGGCCTCAGAGTGGCTATAGCATAGTACCCACCTCACACAGGTATGCCAAAGATTGAATTAAATCACCTAGATTAAAGGTCTGACACAGAGTCTAGCATATACTAGATGCTTAGTAATAACTAATTTTCTGCTTTTCCATGCTGCTTCCTACTCCTACTGTTACCTTGTGTGTGTGCATATGTGTGTGCTGATCTTATAGTACTCATCAGTTTGATTTGATTTATAATTGTGTGTGTGTGTGTGTGTGTGTGTGTGAGAGAGAGAGAGAGACATGTTGGTTGAAGCAATAACCATGATTTACTTTGGCTTCCAAGCTAACTTCTAAAAGCATGTGAAGCAAGAAAGCTAGCACACAAAAGACAAACAAAAATCGTGTGCCAAGTGGAAAGGCAAAGGGATTGGACTGAAAGAAAAGATGTAGAGTTTCATCTCATTCCCCCTACCCCATCTATATTTTCATAAATTGCCATGGAGTGACGAAAAGTGTAAAAGCCAATAAAGTTTATTAAAGAGGCTAGAAGACCTGGGTCATCCTTGGCTCAGATTATTTTTCTCTGGTTCAATTGAAAACTGATGTATTTGATTATTTTTCATGACAGTTAGATTGAGTATTTTAAGTGTTTTAAATACAGAAAGATGGGTGGATAACCAGATAATACCATACTGTCCTCACCAGGCTTTCACTATTGGGGGCCTCTTTCCCATTCCATCCATTACTCCCCTCTCCTAACCAAAAGGGCAGTCCATTCTATACTGCCCAGCTAACAATAAAATGACCCTTAAAATATATATAGTGAAACTAATTGTTAAGGCTTTTTATAAACATTGGCTAATTAGTTAATCAATAATACTTAAGGGGCTTTCTTTCCCCACCACAGTCCCTCCTATGACTTTATTTTGTGCTTTTTTTATTAGGCAGGATTTCAACCGCCCATTCTACTAGCACATTAAGTCTATTAATGGTTGTCGTAAGTCAGAGCAGGCAAAGGTATTAACTCAGAGCCCCAGGAGCAACTGATACAGCCTTTAAGCTTTTAGACTGACGAATGCACCAGGAACAGCAACTTAAAGAAATGGACTTGCAGGCATGTGCTTGAGTTTAGATTCATCCAGAGGCTTACTTTCTTTTCTGTGGGGACTGCAGGGTGCTCTTAAATTCAGCATTACCATATGTGAGCAAAAGAGAAACATAGGGAAAAGTTTTTAGGCAAAAACATGTAAACATAGCTGCATTATTTGTTTAAACTCAAAAGAGTTAATCATTTCATTTTAACGGGAACTTTCAGACAAACTGGCTATTTTGTTCTTGTTCTCTTAGTTGAGATGTTAACTAGAAGCTTGGAAGACAAGTTAAACTTGTTTGTATTTTTGTTTTTGTTGTTGTTTTGGTTTTTAATTTAAGAGGTAGTTCTTCAAGGTGGTTAAGTTGATCTTGTTCTGCAATCAGCAAGACCAGGTGCAAATGTGGACCCCAAAACATAGTAAGTAAACAACCTTAGGCAAGTTACACATACCCACAATGTTCAGTTTTCTCATCTGTTAGAGAAGAATGGTAATTTCTACTTTATAGAATTGTCTTGTGAATATTACATGTAATAATTTATAATCTGAATAACAGAATAAAATGCATATATAATATATTTAGCATAATTCCCAAACATGGTAGGCATCCAGTAAATGTTGGCCATTACTGTTTCCAGAAGATAGTTTTCACATCGGCTTATTCATCAGGTTACTCTTGCACATTCAATACAATGGGAAGCCTGGGACAAAAAAGAATTAAAAGCTAACTAAAGTTGAATGGAAAATGATTATTATAGTCCCTCACAGAACCCTAAAACACTTCAGGTTTGCCAGTTCAATTAGTATTTCACAATTACCTGCCACTATTGCCTGTTCTTTTCCTTTTTTTTTTTTTTTATTAAGTGAAAATTTATAAGAAGCATTTGATGAGATAAAAGGGAAAAGGACTTTCTCCCTTAGTGTCGTGGGGCTAAACGGATATGGCTTAAGTTTCAAATCTCCAGAAAGGGTAGACCAAGTTAAGAACTTGGCTTTTACAGTGGCTGACTTCAGTGCTTTTCAGGAGTGAAGAAAGTGATGCTCAGTGGGTATGATCCAACAGGATGAATGAAAGTGGTCCTGGAAGCCCACTGCTGCGTTAGGTGTAGACCTTTTAGTTACTGGATCAAGGAGAGATCCTGGGAGAGGTTCCAAGGCTTGAGGAAGTCTCAAGGAAGGGGACCAGAGAGGGCTTGCACACTTGGGAAGTTCATAGCAGTGGACGCTCACCAATAACTATGGTAGTATTTTAATATTTCAACACCAAGATCAACATTCTACAGCATACCACTTGAATATCAGCCCTGTATGTTTTCACATGGTTGGTCATGATCTTCATGCCCCAATTCATCGAAGCCCCATTTCTCGTAGCACAGATTTGAATGATGAATAAAATTTGATAGGTTCCAAACGCTACAGAGAAACAATGTTGAATGATGATTAAGCATTTGAATTCTAGAATTAGGATGACCTGGGTTTGAGCCCTATCTCTGACACTTACTAACTCTATGATGCTTAATGAGTTACCTGTATTTCCCATAGTTTACTCATTCACTCATACATGAATTTATTATACACGTATTTATCTGGCACCTAAATGCCACAAGTGAGTGAATAAAGAGTGGTGCACAATACTGAGGTATCTGACCTGGAGCTTACATTCTAAAGGGACAAGTATTAAATAAAAATGAATTACCTAACAAGGTCATTTCATATGGTGATATGTGCTGTTAAAGAAAAAATAAATGAAAGGTATAGGAAGAAGTCATTTAGAAAGGTGGTCAGGAAAGGACTCTCTGAGTGACATTTAGAGCCGAGACCTGAACAGGAAGAAGCCCATTATAAAGATCTGGCCAAAGACCAGGAACAGCCAGTGCAAAGGCCATGAACCTGGAGAGTATAAGAAATACGTGAGGAAAAGCATATCGTGAGATTGTATCAGAAGGGTAGGCAGGGGCCAGATCACAGAGGACCTTGACAGCCGCCAGAATTGAGATTTTATTACAAGCACACTGGAGGCTATTGCTGAGTTTTCAGCAGTGAGGTTGTGTGATCTCAGTTTCCTCACCTAAAACACAGGATGGTGGTGTTGGTGGAACATCAAATGAAGTAATGCATGTTAACTGCTCAGCCGAGTCTCTAGAACATTGGAAGCCCTCAGTAATCAGTAGACCCAAAAGTTTTGGCTGCTATTGTTTGCCAGGAGACATTCTTGCCTCTTCTATGTGAGAGAAAAGGGAACAAAAGATTAAGCCAAATGCACCTTGGCAAAGAACAACGCAAGCATTCTAGACTTGCCAGCCCACAGAGGCTGCAGTTGAATAGCTATTGACCATAATTCAGGCTAACAAACGTCTTTTCATTTCATGGAGCTATGGCATGCTGGGACTATCTTGTTTATGAGCTTGATGAATCAGATGAAAGTCTTTCCCAGTGTTGTCTGATACTAATCATCTTCTAACGAAACCTTCTTGATTGGTGTAAAAGTACCCTGAAGTCTCTTTTCCAGGCAACAAGCCAGTGTCACACAGTCAGCACCGACTGAATCTACTGGTGTGTTGCCATCTCTGGAGATTCCTTGTTTACCTTTCCCAAAATACAGAATTTCAGGATTCATGCTCCCATTTCTATGATATCTCTTTCACTAAACATTTTACTAGGAAATGACATGCACTACATGGAGGATTAACAGGGGGGAATAATCAAATATGTATCTGCTTTCCAAAGACCAAAGTCCTTCTGATGATATCTGTTTCCAATGTATTTGCACTCACCTTTCAACAAATTGTGTTTTCAAAAAGACCATCTCTTAGCTTGGATTTACAGGCATCTGTTATTTCTTCAAGAGGCAAGATGTTCCCCACCTTTTCCCCTCCCTCTTCTTCTGTGGAAGAAAATGTTCTCCTTTTCAAGATGTAATAGAAGAGCAGAGTTCGACACAACTAAATGTATGTCCTAAAACCCTTAGTTGGCTTGACATTATTTTTGGACATATTCAAGTTGTCAAAACCCCTTTGCCTCAAGACCCAAGTCAGCTATTGTCTGACCAGAGGACGTGAACTCCGTGAGTGTATAGAGCATGAACGCACTTAGCCACAGACCAACAGAAGTAATTCACACAGGCTGTCAGGCAAGATGGGTCTGGCTAAGAAAGGCTGGAACTGCTCTAATGTCAAGAGAGAGAAGTGGATTGTCCTGGCAGCAGCCAGAGCAGCTATTGATGCAACCCTCTTCTCGTTGCTATGACCACGGCTCCAGAAAGTAATTTTGTGTTAACCTTTCCACCCTGAAGTGTCATTGCAACCTCTAAAAATCAGTAGAGGATGATGAGAGGTTGTGTCTAGTATTCATCTTCAGTGAGTGATGGGGTCTAAAAGCAGGTGACTGGGTTTGACCTTCCACTTTGAGGAGACATAAGCTCTGAAGGCTCTGAAAGTGATCACGAGTGATCGTGCTAACCTCCTTGCAGAAGAACCAGCTAGAAAGCAGGATGCCCATTTCTCAGTGTGCAAAAGAAAATATAACTGCCATGTAAAACGGAAATCCCTGCATTTACATGATCATTTAACTCTCAACCTATGATAGAAGATGCAAAATCATAATCAGAAGAAAACTTTGTTGAATCACTGTGAAGAGATAAGAAATATTAAAAATTCCAAGTCACCAGTACTTTTTCTACCTATGGGCAGACTGCTTCATTGCAGTTTCTTTGGCTGTGAGCAACAGAGATCAACTCTAACTAATTTATATTAAATATGAAGTTAATGAAAGGATACGGGGAAGCTCAGTTGAGGTAAATACTTAAGAGCTGAATTTTGGAAAGCAAAAACCCCAAAGCAGCTGTAGAAATCATGTTGCAGACTAGTGGGTTGATGTGCTGTGTACCCTTGTCTTGGTGAATCAGCTCCAACAGTTTTGTATTCTTGCTCCATGCAAGATTTATCTTTCTAGTAGAGAAAGTTTGCCATCGCTTGCACCAAATTCCCACCCTTTGGTCAAGGAAGGACAGAGATTTTCGATGGTCCCACAAATACAGCACATACTATAGGTGGGGGCAGGATTCTGGGTGGACCAACGCATCAATGTGAAAATCCTAAAATTGTTTCATGGACATCAAATCGGAACATGGAATCATGTCCTTTATTTTTTATTTTTGATGCTTTGACATCTTGGGGCTTTGCTGACTCTGGAAGGACTATTGTTCCCCAAAGTTAGCTAATTCCTAGAGCTAGTAAACTGAATTGTCTGTAAGCATGTCTTCTATATGCAAAGCATCCAATCCAGAGCCCATACATACAACCACCTTCTTTATTGGGCTTTTACTCCAGGATGCTATCTACCTGGCCTAATCACCCCAGGACCAATTACTAGAAACCTAGAGACAGCCCTTATGCCCCAGAGCCTGCTGAATTATTTCAACTAGCCAAGCCTAATCCTGCTTACCGCTTCTCATCTGCTCCTTCCTGTAGAAACCACAATAGAATCTCTTGCCAAATTTTCCCCTGGCTTCCTGGCTCCCTCTGCCTCCTGCCCACCCAATGCTTCCCCATGTGGCCCTGTGTGGTGTGGTGTGCCACATGCTTCTAGGGATCTGTGAGTGAACTTCTTCTTTGATGACAGTCATTTCCATGTCTGTGCATCTTACCATACCATACCTGATTAAAACAAATCCTGGGTATAAGTAAAACTTTACATACACACATACACGCACACACACATTGATACAACAAGTTCCCTGAATACAGCTTACTACTTCTTCCGGTGCTCAGGTGCAAATCAATTATTTGTTCCAAAGCTAACTTGAACTATTCAAGAAATGGTAGGTGAGACTCTCCAGTGTGGCATCTTGCGAAGAATTCTTCAAGAGCAATTTGGATGGGGCTTTATGTGGGCTTGACAACTTGACCCTGTCATAAGATAGGACCCAGCTAAATGCCCCATATGATTTCAAAATATTACCCCTGTTTTCTCAGGTTATTTCCTAGAACCAAACTCCAACCCAAAAGCAAAAGCTTTTCTTCAGCTCCTTGAGGAAAGGGACTTTCTCATAAAGTAGAGAAATAATTTTAGAAGAAAAATAACAAGCTGCATCTCAAATGTCACCGAGAATAACACAAACAGAAACCTTAAATATCCTTGTGACCTTTTCAAATCTCAGTGCTACCTACAAACACCGACATCCGATTAAGCTAACACAGCAGCATGAAGGTCAGTGTCCAAACCTCCCCGGAAAGAGTTAATGCAATTTCCAAAGATCCTCAGCTTGTTCCCAGGGAATAGTTCAGGCACTTTTGTCAATTGGTTCAATTCCTAATGCTTTTAGAGAGAGAGAGAGAGAAGCTGTATCTGCGTGTACAGTGGCTGCCTTTTAGGGGTTCTTTTACTTTAAAAAATTCCTGCTCAACATTTTAGGGACTGTGATCAGGTATGGTGCCAAATGAAAAATGACATAAAGGGCTTGAGGGGAATCTGCACATTCTGAAGTTTGAGGTTTTTAAGTTCCTCCTGAGGGTGATTCTACAGCAGAAGAAATAGTTAATTAAAACAAAAAGACCTTGAATTTTGTGAAGGTGCTTCAGGTTGGGGGTTGGAGATTTCAGATTCATTCTCTCTCTTTCTCTCTCTCTTTCTGTTTTTCTCCCCCTTTTCCTCTCCCTCTCTCAATTTCCAGGTTGAGTGCATATATGCTGCATATGTTCTGACTTCCTATTTGGGGTGCACATGATACAAGGGCCAGAGGAACAGCAATAAGAATCACAAAATGACCATAGTTCAGATTGTCATAAATGCTCAGCACTGAGGCTGCCAGTCCTCTGAGTCCTTCCTCCAGTGACACACTTAAAACAGAAAGAGGTGTGTACCCTCAAAGGGTTATTTATTGCTCTAGGCGGTTTTCCATTTTCTGTTCATTGTTGTACCCTCCTGCAGAATTCTTCTCCAGCTGAAATTGTTAGGCAAAAGCTTTCTGAATACATCAGGTGAGTGAGGAGGAAGTCCCCGGCTCCCCTTCCGGACACGGGCACAAAAGGGAACCAGCCAGCAGCTATTAGATCTAACACCATCACTTTTTAGAGTTCACTCTGAGGTCAGACTTAGGAGAATTTTCCCGGAGCTGTTAGGCTTTTGGTAGATTGCGGCACATCTAAAAGTTCCATTTGGCCACTAAGCCTTTTTCAAAATCTAGAATGATCGCTCTGCCAGGTTCACAGTGAAATTAATATCTGTGATCGTGGCAGAATTCCATTAAAAAGAAGTTTCTGAAATGTGGGGAAGGGAGGAAGGGAGAGGTGTAAAGGCTTTGTGAGTGAAAGCCATTGGTTCATTCATTTATTCATTCAACAAACATTTATTGAGTGGAGATTAAGGGTAAATGCCATGCAAAGCACTAGCAGTGCCTTTGAATAAAGAACAGGTTTAGGTAATTTTGTCTGGCTCTTTATCAGCAAGAGGAATACAGACTAATTGAACATGACGTGTAGCTGTAGTGGGGCCAGAGCTACAGCCCAAACTGGGAACCGAATATATGGGCCTGTTTGGCAGACTAGGGGCTCCTGGTGCTCAGAAACTGATACCCCTGAATATGGCCCTTTGACACGCTGAACAGAAGAGGAAGCCACAAAGCCTTTTTGACTTTCCCTACTTCTGTCTCTCGATCCTCTGTTTCTCTCAAAGCATGGAAATTGTTCTCTGAAGTTCCATTATCTGCCTAAAGTCCAGATGTACCAAAGAAGAGGAAAAAAAAAAAAACCCTCTGGCCCCTCCCCAAAGTTTTCATCAACTGAACTCACATTGCAAGAAGAAAGACTGAAGTCTGATAACACACTTAGACAGATTTTTGTTACAAACCATTGTTTGCTCTGTGGGCCCAACAGACTTTGCCTCAGACCATTGTATGTTCTTAAAGCCCTTTTTATTCCCCTAAAAATCATTTACTACCCCTCCTAAAATCATCCACACTTCCCCATCTCCATTTCCCCTAAGAAGAAAGGTACATAAGCATCTGCACCCCATTGTGTGGTGGGGTAGTCTCTCTGTGATTCTCCTCCATACACGTTAATAAGTGTGTATGTCTTTTCTTCTATTAATCTGCATTTTGTCAGTTGATTTTTAGTGAACCTTCAGAGGGTGATGGGGAGTTTTTCCCTTGCCCCTGTGAGGCCAAAGCCTGAAGTCAATTTTCAGAAGGACTGAGGAGCACGCAGGCAGAAAACTCCTGCTAAATTCCTGCTATGTCTAGAACATCATGTGTTGTCTCACATTTATTCTTCAAAAGAACACTGTGCTGTTAATTTTATTGTCCCCCCCCCCCTTGTTTTAATTATAAGGAAAGTGAGATCCAAAGAGGTTAAGTGATTTTCATTCATTCCATTCAACAGTATGCATTGAACACCCACCATGTTCCAACCTTCTCCTTCAGTCTAGGGACGTAGCCATGAACGGAAGACACCAGGTCTCTGTCTCCAGAGAGCTCACATTCGAAAAGTGGGTGGGGGATCAGGCAGTAAATATGAAAAAACAAACAAACAAACAAACAAAAAAAAACTCAACAAATGAGAGCCTTCTGTGTTGACACACTCACGCTGACTGCAGCTGCAATTTCACACCGCATCTCCCGTGTATGTTTGCCACACTGCCAGAAACTCCACAGACTCCAAAGCCAGGCTCACTCTGGTCTGCCAGAGAGTTTACCAAAGGAATGTAGAAGAATCCGTCGGTGCCTTGGGATTTCACTTTTCCTTATCTTTTCAGGTTGCCCTTGCTGTTGCTTTCATTTCACACAAAGTGCAACGCTGGGAGAACCAGACAGTGGAAGTCATGTGTGACTTGCCTGGGTAAAGCTGTTGGGTTTCTGAAACTCTGACATTTTATTACTTTCATAGCACTCCTTGAAATCCTCAGCTTATGTTATGTCTAATTTTGTTTGGCACAATTTTCTCAGTTCTGCACACCCTTGAAAATGGGTCTCCACATTCTAGTTCAGGGATGAGGGGCTGTGGAGAGAGTTTCCTACCCACCCCCTGGTAGTGCAGTAGTGATTTGATTAGATTTGAAAACAGAGCTGTAAAAGTATGTTCGCAATAAAAAGAAAACTTTCACCTGAAAGTACTAGGGAATCAATCACAGAGACAATGTGTACTGGTACGTGTGGTAGAAAGGGATCCCATAATTTATCTTCCTAGTATCAGCCCAGTTAGGATATTTTAAATATACCTTTATAAGTTTGTTTTGAGAAATCATCTCTTGAGATATGTTCAAGAATAATTTTTGAAAATGAGTTTGTTATAGGCTGAATGGTGTCCCTGCCAAAACTCATATATTGAAGTCCTAACCCACAGTACCTCAGAATGCGACTGCATTTGAAGACGGAGCTTGGAAGGAAGTAATTATGGTAAAATGAGTTCATATGGAGGGCCCTAATCCATGCGACTGGTGTCCTTATAACAGGAGATTAGGACGCAAATACCCACAAGGGGAAGACCACATGATGACAGCCATCTATAGGAAGCCAAGGAGAAAGGGCTTCGAAGAAACCAACCCTGTCAGCACCTTGTTCTAGCACTTCCGGTTTCCAGAATCATGAGAAAATGAATTTTTGTTGCTTAAGCCACCCAGTCTGGGGTACTTTATTTTAGTAGCCCTGGAAAACTAATTCAGAGGTACAATTGTGACTTTCATAGAAATTTAAAATGCACACATGTTATAGCCATTCCTATAGAAAATTCGAAAGGACAGATACACTTCTAGGCCCTCAGGAATGCTGAAGTGAATTTATGAATATATATCAAGTTGGTTCAATATCCACAGGGCAATAGGCAACTCACCTGACTGGATACAATTTGCATTTCTATGGGTAAGAATTATTGGCCTTACTATCAGTATTCTACAATTTATAGAGCTATAAAATAGCTGGAAGACAATGAAAGGCAGAGATAACCCAGAAGAATCTGCTAGACAGGATACCTGGCAATCTTTTATTGCCCGCTCAAAATCCTTCTCAATTTTTACCCAGAGAAACAGAGCTCCAGCACAGAGGAACCTTGAGGCCTTACTGCTGTCCCTTCAAATGGGAAAGGGGACACAAGTCTCCTCTGCTTTGAGGAGGGATTCACCTGGGGTTTGCACAGTTTTTCCAGTCTTGGGATTTGGTTTGCCTGGAGTGGGGAGATGCTAAAGAGAGAGGAGAGAGCCCTTTCTTAGGGGCTGTGCCCCAGAATCTGACATCTAAGCTCACTTCCTCCTCTGGTCTGGGCCATGGGGAGGAAGAAGGTGAGGACCCTGCTTCTGAGCTTTCTCTCAGCTTCCAGAGACTGGCCTCATGGCAGAGCCTTTTGAAACACAAATTCCCTAAACTTTTAAAACTCAAAAGTCAAGAATTATTGTTTTCTATTTTCTCTGCATTTCTCCTCTGACACCCCTCCTGGAGATACTGAAGACAAAACGTAACAAGGCAACGAGGAGGAAATATTGGAGAGGGGGAAATAACTGGTACCATCTCCTTGAGAACCCAGCATACGTAAATCTCTGTGTGAAGCAATTTTTTTCTCCTTTAATCCTCAGGATGTGTTCCCTATGTGAGGACTATTATTAGTGCTGTGTTTTAGGTGACACCTTGCCTTAGGAAAGGAAACATTTAAGTGATAGAACCCAGCTAGAAGCCCAGTGTTGTGTGACTTCTCATCTGAATATTTTAACTCTATGTTATCCTACCCACTTCCTTGTGTGAGGGGGAAGTTGAGCTTCAGCCCCCCTTACCCTAATCTTTTCACCCAGGTCAGTATTCATCATCTCAGGAAAACATTCCTAAAATATCATTCTAATTGGCTTCTGTGCCTCCAATTCAATGAATCTTTCCTGAGTTTGATTATGAGAAAAACACTTTGCAAGATGCTATTTTGGTTTTCCATTGTATGCAATAACTCCCCTCTAAACTTAATGGCTCAAAACAACAGTGATTTCTCATCTCTCAAGATTCTGTGGGCAGATTGAGTGATTCATCTGCTGGTCTTCTGGGGCCACTTGTGTGGCTGCATTCAGCTAGTAGGTGGGCTGGGATGAGGAGCCCGAGAAAGCCTCTGGCACACGTATTGGGCTTTGGGATTGCTGTGCTCTGGGGTACTTCAGTTCTATTCGGCATCTCAGCGTACGCCTCAGCCTCTCTCCACCAGCACTTCATTCTCCAGAGCCTCTTCCTGTGTGCAGGGCAGCAGTTACTTCCTTGCTGCTTGGCAGCCGGGCTCCAAGAGAGCATCAGAGGACACTTCCTGGTCTTTCAAGTGGCAGCACTTCCACAGTGTCCTTCCTAATGACCAAAGAAAGTCACACTGCCAACCTAGAGTCAAGGGAGAGGAAATCAACTCTACCTCTTGCAGGAAGGAATTGCTGGTCATATTTGCACTGCCAAAGGAATGGCACATCCTTTTCCAGGCCTATCTTGCTGACTCTGATCAGATAAATCATTCTGAAAAGTTCATTTCATTAAGTTATTCCTACCCTTCAAAATCTCAGTGGCTCCTCGTTGCACACAGATAAAGTTCTAACTCCATCCTCTAATAGTCTGGGTCTTTTGTGATATGTCCCTACGTTATCACTCCTGCTTCATCAGCTCTCTTCTTCTTGCTAGGTCCTCTTCTATCTCCCTAAACACTCCAGACTTGTGCTTAATTCTACAAAGTCGAGGCAACATTCAGGATGACTTTCCAAAATTCAACATATAGGAAGATACATTTCACTGTCTCCCCACAACCACAACTCTTGTAACTTTTCAAAACTAAACTAGTCACTTCAGTGGGGAAATCAAACCAATTCTTTAGAACCATGCAGACTGATAGAGGTTTGTCTGAACTTGTCCCTTTTTCATGAGTTGTGAGTTGATGAATGTTTCAGTATGTTCTATTATAGTTCTACACCAGGCTCTGCTTACTTTAGAATCTGCTCTATAGTAGAGACAAAGAGTAATCATCAGGCCAATACCCAGGAGTCATTGCAACACAACATTTTCAAGCAGACTTTTCTTTTTATAAAAGAATATAAAATTGCATAAAAGCTGTTTATTCATGTGTCAGGTCATTTCAGTCAAAGTTATGATGTGAAGCAGACAAAGACATTTGTTACATTTAAAATGGTATTTTTCAATGTTTAGGTTCACATAACAAACTTTCTCAGAATTCACTATTCATGGACACAGCCCCTGGGAAGCTATTTAATGATCATAAGTTTTATTTAATAAATAAGTCCGATTTGTCAAAATGATGTATGTTAAACAGTATCCTTAAGAACATAAAAAAAGGATGGAGACCATATTTCACTCTTTTCATTCTTGTCTCTACTGACTTAGTATTTTTAGCAAGTTTTCCCAAACCAGTCATAGAACTTCCAGAAAGGACGCTTGAAATTGGGTCATTTTTCTTTTAAATTGTAAGTGTTATCATTCATCATCTCTTTGGGATATTGAATACACTATCATATATCTGCTTCCATTGTTCTCACACAATAGTTATCAAACACCGGTGAAAAATGATGAGAGAAAGCGTTTACATTTTTTAGTTCTTATCAAGAACCAAAAATTACCTATCTTATCCGTTTCAGGCAGTGTTCCCTTAATGTAGAGTTCAAACAGAATAAAACAACTCCTAAATCAGTTTCATCTTTCTTCTCAAAATAAGTTTAACTCTGTGAACCTTGACATGATTTAATGAAACACTTCCATTTTTCCACCTGAAAAGAACAAAACCTCAAACAGCAGGTAGTTTTCACCAGATGAGCCATTTAAGATTTGAACGTGTAAGCAGCAAGATTTTAAAAACACTGATTTAAGGTATCGTAAGACTTTGAAAGGAGCTAATCATGTATTACAATGTGTCTACCCAATATTTTTTATTAAAACCATATTAGACCAGTTCTTAGACTTGATTATAACTACAATACAGCAGATCTCAATTCTTAGACTTCCTTGGATCACAGGCTACTTTGAAAATGCATAGATGCATAAACATAGAAAATTTTACTCCAAATATTAAGAGTTTTGGGGATCTTTGGAATCCTTGGACCTTTAGGACCCAAAATAAAGAACCCTTGATAGAACTAAACTTACCTGACCTGGCCCCTGCCCTTGTTTCCACCTTCATTTTATACCAAATTTTGCAACCTTCTGTCTACTTCACCCACCTTGCATTTCTTTTGGTTCCTCAAACATGCCAAACGCCTTCTTGTCCCAGGCCTTTTTACTCATTCCTCCACCAAACTGGGACAATCTTTCCTTAGATCTATTCATGGCTGGCTTCTTGTCATTCAGATCTCAGCTCTGATGTCACCCACATGGAGAGTCCTTGTTCTAATATCACACACTCTCAGAAGCATGCCATTAGAAATTTATTATGATTTTACTGTGCCCCCAACACACATGTGCACACACACACACACACACACACACAAGAAGCCAAAGTCTATTGTATTAACCTGCGTTAATTTCTTTATAACCTTATCACCCTGACAGCATGTACCAGGCCTTCTTTGCTCACCAATAGATCGCTAATATCTGGTACTTACTATGTACTGGATACATATGTATAGAGTAAATGTATGGATGAAAGAAGAAATAGAAGAATAAATAAGGCTGCTTTGAACTCAAACTGTATTTTCCATTAAATTAATTGAAACCAGTTTAGGTTACTAAACATGGCATAACATAAAAAAAGACTTCTATTTAGTGAATGTTCACGTGCAGTTTTAACAACTTGCCCAACCTGTGACAAGCTTAACTAAAAATATGACATGAAAAAAATTCTTAAACAGGTGTAATCAACAAAGATGATTGGGATTTTAAAAACTCCCTTTTGTTCTTACCTGGAGCGATCATTCGTGTTTCAGTGGTGATCAAAGGCGCAGTGTTTATAAGGAGGAAATTCTTAAGAGGGAAGTGTTTTGACAAGGACCATACCAAAAGACAAAGTGAATAGTAAATGAGCTGTTTGGATTGAGGGATGGGAAAGACACATTTTGTTGGGGAAATTGCTCCATGGTGATGAAATGAATCATAAGAGACTTTCAGTAAGCAAGGTATATAAATCACAAGATTTATCATTTCATACCTGCTGTTCTCCACATGTCCATTTTTGGCATGGAGTTGGCATCTGGGAATTTTATGTGCTGGATACAAAATAAATGATTAACATCCTATTATTAAAATTCAGTGCTGTAAGCTCAACGGTTGTTTTACCAAATTGTTGTCTGTGGACATTGATATCTTGTCTGCTTACTGAGAGAGTCTTTATTCTGATAAGAACCATTGTAAATCTTACAATTTGGCCCTGATCTCCAGGGGCTGATTTTTCTCTCCAAAGATGGACACTCTCTAAGGGTAACAGACTCTAGGCAAACTTCACAGCCATTTTTGGAGGCTCTGTTTGTATTTCCTCAAAGTTAACTGGGAATCTTTGAAGGGCCCATTCACTCAGTACCTAAAAGAAGGCTTTGCAACTAATAAATGGTGAATTGAATTGACTGGCTCCTTCGATTACTGGGAGCGCTGTGCTGATGAGCCCACATTTATTTATATGTTCATTCTCCATTGGGCTAATTGAGGCTGCTCTCCTATGTCTACAAATTAAATTCCTTGACCCAACCAGTCATTTTAAAACTGAATTTATTGAATAAGAGTAACAATCTACCATTTTTTATTCCCAGATCTTATCACAATAACTGATTCTATATTTATTTACATATCCTTTTATTTAATATCTGACACCTAACTAGAATGTTAGTTCCATAAACGCTGTGATCACAGCTGTTTTGTTCCCTTTTATGTACGTTGGATAGAGTATCTTGCACAAAGGAAGAACATCAATATAAAGTTGCATGCTAACTGAATGAAAAATAGACATATGCAATTTTTGGCTTTTTTGGTTATTCATACATTCAATCATTTACTGAGCCAGGCCCTACCCACAAGTAGTTTATTGCCCAGTGGGAGAGATAAACACACCATAATATGATCTGGTAGGGGCAACATTAAAAGTATAAGCAGAATGATGTAGGAGAACAAATCTAGTAAAATGTAAAGCTGGATAGGAAAGTTAGGACCAAAAAAGCCAACCTAGGAAGTCTGGATTTGATCAGCTTGTAATAAGAGTCAACAGAGCTTTTTAAACAGATGAGTAATCAATAAGCCTGGGGTGTTAGAAGCGCTAGATGCCCAGCACTGCAGAAGGTGGCAGAGAGGTGAGAGTTACTGCTCCAAAGCTGGTGAGAAACATGGCACTTTGGCATGGTCTTGGACTCTGGGAAGTCCAGAGCAAGAGAAGGATAGGTCCAAGTTGATTGCTGCCCATCAGAGAGTGGCTCCAAGTGAGAGTTGCTGTTTAGAGTTAGCCTCATTATCTTAAAATATAAAGGAGCTATACAGTACTGAGAATTTGAGGTGTGTATCTCTAACTGCACTGGCTTTGTACTGTGTCAATTTAGCTACTCTGGAATGACTATTACCAGAATTCCCTTCCCCATATCTTGAGCCTCAGCGTTAGCTACAAGAGACATATTACCCAATATCTGGAAGACAGAAGAGAAGCAGCAACCGTATCTTTGTATGCGAAAGGTTGGAGTTGGGTACGAGATGCCGTGGAGCTGGTGTACATTGTTCTTGGTGCCTTTTTGGCCTGGGGCAGCACCCAAACCACAGCTCTTCCTCCAGCTTCTCTGAATCCTAGACCACGTGTGGAAGCAGCCAACTGTAGAGGAAGCCAGATTCTTTGGCAGGTTACCCACCGCATCAGTGTTGGAGGCACTAAGAGATGAACATGAGTTGTAGCTGTCCATGTATGTTCAGCATCATCCTCTTGCTCTCTTGCTCAGGCACGCCCAGGTCTTCTTCCTGAGTACCAGTTCACCTGACCTCCAGCAATGCTGCACTCAACCCTAGACACAGAGACAACAGCTTGCATGGACTTCCCCACCAGCTCCCACAATTGTACAAGAGCTTAGCCTATAATAAACCCCTTGTTCCATAGCATCCCCAGCAGCTGTGCTTCTTTGACCACATCGTGACTGATACATGACCTGTTTGCTGTTTATGTTGTTGATATTACCGGGGATTTACTGACCATATCCTATGTATTATAGGCGGCCCTGTGCCAGATAGCACCTTGCATGGAAGATCACATTTAATCTTCATAGCTCTGCCATAAATTATAAAGTACTATTGTTATTCCTGATTTACAAGATAACAAAATTGAGATTGAGCAAGGTCAATAACTGACCAAAGTTGTATAATTAATTAATAGCAAATCTGGGACTTGAACCCCGGAGTGTCAGTCCTGTATTCTCAGTCACTGCCTAGACCATCTCCTCCCAGAGAGGCAGTGGATAAGGGCATGAAATGTGAAGCCAGATTCTTGGGGTGGAATACCAGTGGCGCCACATCTTGGAGATGACTCTGGGCAATTTACTTAACCTCATCCTTTCAGTGTCTTCATAGATAAAAAGAAGATAAGTGCTCCTACAGTGTAGGATTGCTTAGGGGCCTAAATGTGTCGGTATATCCAAAGTGCTTGGAAAACTGCCTGGCAAATACTGTTATTACTGCTGCAGCTTTCCTCATGCCTGATCCCCTCTTCAGCTTTCAGCATCTCAGGGCCTGCAGGTTCCTCTGCCATGTGCCAGTTCTTCCACTGCTAGGTAGCATATATTTAATCTCACCCAATCTGTTCTTTTGGCTTCCAAAAACTACCCTATTTCATGTCTCATTTCCTTGGATCCCTGCTGTCTGTTAGATGCCTGAAAGTGCTAAAGCAACTTCACAATGAACTCACCTTTGCTCTTCTATGGCCTAATTAAATTGGGTACTTGTCAAGAAACCTTAATGTTTCATCGGGTTGAAAAGTAAATGACATCAAAAAGTCTACCCAAAGAGCAATGCTAATGGTGAGAATTTCTAATAGGGATACAGACTGGGGTTGTTACTTTGTTTTGTGTATGTGTTAAGTGAGCCATTTGACTGCTGTCAGTCCATCAGTGTGTATTCCCCAGCTAGCTCAACTGGCTTAGGAAGAGTAGCTAAGTAACATACAAGCAGCATGAGGCTTTCAATTTCCCCGCTTCCTGCGTAGCTCTACTGAAGTTCTTCCAGGGCTTCAGTAAAGCTTTCCTTGTTGCATTTATCAAGAAAGTCACATATAATAGGCACTTCCCTTCTCCCTTCTTTCTCTTTGCCCCTCACTAGGTGCACTTTCATTCATTTCTATTGTTGTAATTATATTTTATGTTTTTTTTGTTCCTGTCATTTTAGTATCAATTTTCACTTTGAATGATACTGCCTATTATCACGTGAAAGCTATCAATCATGAACCAATGGACAAAATGCATTTCTTTTTACAATACAGACCAAAGATCAATAGTTATCATTCTTGAATCTTAGATATAAGAAACCTGGTAATATATAATCTGTCAAAATTCCAGTTTGTTGAATTCTAAATTAACATTGACATAAATCAATCAGTATAAATGACATGTATGTATATGTGTGCCTATATTTTGCACATAAGTGACCTTTGTATGATAATTCCCTTTAATATGCTTGACTTGGTGCTATTAATATAATTCTGAAATTGTCATAAAATTGAAGGGCAATTTGCAATTCACAAGAAAGAGAAATATGAAATTCATTTTAAAATAGAGAAAATTAGAGAGCAACTGTGCTTGTTTCACTTTTTTCCAAAGTACAAAGGTTTTAAATGAGAATTTGAGTTGTCCCTCCATTTATACAAGCAAAAATACTCTGTTGTTTCTCTTGACCCTCCCAAAAATGATTGGAATTGTGAAGTTACACTTTTGGAAATGTAATCACTTCCTCTCTCTTCAAAAGTCTATTTTCTCGAATCCAGTGCAAATATGTTTAAAAGGAAAGGAGAGAAATGCATTTTAATTGTCATCAACAGCTGGTACTTTTTAAGTTCCTCAACTGCTGAGATTTTTCTTTCCAAGGAACCAAGTCAAATGATTTCAGGAGCAACCATGGGTAATACACCGTAGAGACAATATGGACTTTTCTTTGCATAAGGGGCCCTACAATTTCAAAGAAGGCAGTTAAATGCATCACTGTGACCATTGAACAATACAAAATTTTAAGAACAATCATTACGTGAAATTGTCTGAAAATATTGTAAGACATATTGACCTAATACACTTTTTTTGAAATTTGCAATTAATTTTTGTTGTGACGTCCTTTGAGAAGCTTTTCTTGCGTGCACGGAGTAAAAGCCGGTCTTCCCTATCCCAGTGCTCCTTCGAGTTCCTCAGGACACTTTTCCTGTGTGTGGTGCTTTTGTGTTCTGCCACTGAGCCCTTCTGAGGGCAGACACTGAGTCTGTTTCTAGATCTCAGGGCCAATCCTGGGTATGCCACGTGGTTAGAACTTACTAAACATTAGCAAAGTGAATGCAATGTTAACACTGACTTGAAACTTCGAAAAATATAAATGTGTACTTTGCTTTTTTGTGGGGGTCAACATATACTATACACAAAGTTTATTTTCCCAATTGTAGGGTAAGCTTGTAAAATCAAGGTAAAGTTTCTCATTTTACTTTACTTCTATATTGGCTTGCTATAGCTGCATGATAAATTATAACTTGGCAGCTTAAAACAACACGTATTTATGGTTTCACAGTTCTGCAGGTCAGCAGTTCTGGCGGACAAGACTGGAATCTCTGCTTAGGATCTTGCAAGACCCTAGGTCTAGGTCGTGCTCTTATCGGCAAGCTCTGGGAAAGAATCTGCTTCCAAGTTCATTCGGGTTATGGCAGAATGCAGTTCCTGGAGTGATAGCTCATCAGATTCACAGGTTCCACCCCACTCAGCAGGGAGGGGATTATACTGCCACAAAGGTTATCAAGGGTTTGTCTTAGCCCATTTTCTGTTGCTTATAGCAGAACATCTGAGGGTAGGTAATACATAAAGAAAATAAATTTATTTCTTACACTTCTGGAGGCTGGAAGGTCCAAAGGCACGGCTCGGCATGCGGTGAGGGCCTTATTCCTGCTGGAGACTTTCCGCAGAGCCCAGATGCAGTTGCAGAGCATCACATGCCACGAGGGCCGAGCACGCTAACGTGCCTGCTTAGGTGTCTCTTCCTCTTCTTTAAAGCCACCAGTTCCTCTCCCATGATAACCTATTAATTAATTAACTCATTAATCCACTAATTCATGAATGGATTAATCTATTCATGAAGGCAGAGCCTTCATGATCCAATCCCATCTTAAAGGCCCCACCTCCCAATACTGCCACACTGGGGATTAGTTTTCAACATGGGATTCAGAGAGGACAAATATTCAAACCATATCAGGGTTATTCTTAGAATTTTACCTACCCTGACTTTTTCTGCAACAAATGTTATGTACATAGTAAGTACCTGGTAAATGCTGAGGAATAAATTAGTAAAATGAATAACGGTAGAAGCTCTTGCCTTTAATAAAATTAGATGAAGGAACTGTGGCTGGAGAGAGGATGGGACCCCCCAACCCCCAGGCTTGACTTCTCATTTCCTCCCACCCACAAGTTCTCAGCTGCTGGCTCCTGTCTCCAAGTCTTGATGAGAGAATGTCAAGAAAGAAGGGCAACAATTAATAGATTTTATTCTAGAACATGTTGGTTACCATGTTATTGATAGACACAAATCCACTTTTTTTTTTTCTTTCATTTTGGAAGTGTTAGTGCTTAGAATATTACCTGGTTCTTAAAAATGCTTAAAATTATTTAAAAAATACACACGATAGTATCCAGACGCTGAGAATATATGTAAAAACCTTGTTATGTCCAATATCACGTCCCTTCCAGTATGTGGCACTGGAAATGCAGGCAAACGTGGTCCCCAGTCCTGACAGGTGGACGTGGATGCTCAGGCACCAGCCGAGTTTAACATCACACACAAAAGCCACCTTTAGCCTTGAAACTCTCCAACCTTGGAGATGCTTACGTTAGATGTGAGAGAGAGATTTCAAATTGGGATAATAGCTGCACCAAATGATTCAGAAAACTGGTTTTATTGACTCTAAAGAGTAGAATCAATAATTCAGTCAAGATTCCTTACAAGCTTTTATTCCCCCCGCGCCAAGCTAGGTGCTGTCTGAGCATGTGCCATTTTTCTAAAGTGACGTGCCTGCACCCAGAGTGGTCCTGCTCATGGAGGTAGCTAGAAGGCTAATGTGTGATGTGTAGTTTGTGCCTGGCCACAGGAAAGGCAGTAACTGCCCATGGGATGTGCAATTGATTTGAAATATCACCTTTGCCTCTCAGCACCTCGGCTCAGACAGAACCACCCACTCCTATTAGCCACATGCTGCTACAGCCCACCTGCTCTTGGAATTTTCACTCTTCTCATGACTGTGTTGCTCAGCTGGGTGCTAAGTTTCATCATTTCTGCCCTTCTCACCCATTTTCTGCCTCTGTTTTACACATCGTGTGGAGAGCTGATAAGCTAAATCTATAAGGAGAAGGTAATTCTATTTCAAGCATAGTATTAAGTGGCTTGGCCTTCTGAGATCAAAAGAAATCAGAAAACTGGACTAGAGGAATTCAAGAATAAGTGTAAAATCTGTGTTTTTTTTTTTTTTAATTTAATGTCATGGGAATATCCAGTAGTGGTCAAAAATTGGAGGGCTTTGTGTCAATCACTATACAAGATGCTGGGGTTACAGTTGTGAATTAAATAAAACCCCTATTTCAAGGAGCTTATATTCCAGCCAAGAAAATAGATATTATATACAAATGTTGCAGATTTTATCATTGCAATGGTGTAACGTGCTTTGAAGGAAAGGTACAGGATGCTGTGAATATGTGTAATGGGGACTCTAAGATAGTTTGAATGAATCAAGAAATGTTCCCTGAGAAAGTGACACTTAAATTAGGATCTGGAAGAAAAGTCAAAATAAGTCCAGAGAAGTGAGAACAGTATTTGAGGCAGAGGAAACTTGGGTCTTCAGGGCTGAACATATGTGAAGTCATCAAGTCTAGAAAGGGTGTGGAACAATAATGAGGTCAGTGTGGCTATGGAAGAGGTTGGGAGGTAGAAGTGGCACAAAAGAGGGCTGGAGAGATAGATGCTAAATCACACAGATCCTACTAGGGCATCATAGGAGTTTGGGCTTTGCTTTCAGAGCAGGAGAAAGGACTGCATTCAAATAGGTTAGGTTATGCTGCACTAACAAACAACGCCCCGAATCTTTGTGATTTAGCATAAGAAAATATTTTATTCCTTCCTCACGCTACATGCATGATCCATGTGGGTGATCAGGGGGTATCAGTTCCACATAGTTATTCAGGGACCCAGTCAGTGGAGACTCTGCCATATTGTAGCTACATTGTATCTGGACCACAAATCATCTTCAGCCACCAAGGCAGGGGAAAGAGAGAGTGCAGAATTATACATGGAATTTTCACTGTTCAGCCAGACAGTGACACATGCCACTCGCATTCATGTTGCTTTTCCAGAACTAGATACATGGCCCTGCCTAATGGCAAGAGATCCCCAAAATGTAGGGGAAGAAAAGGAATATTTTATAGACATTACTATCTCTGCCAGAGAAGGCGTGGATTGATTATAGGCAAGGGACAGACATCACCTGATTTTCTAAATGGTTGCTAGGTAAACAACAAGCCTGATCAGTACAATGTCATTTTCCTTTCAGACCAGGTTAATATCTAAGTAATAAATCATAAAATGCTACAGATAGTACGCATCTAGAGTAGAGCAAGGAATTTGATAATTCATCAAAATACACTCATGGTAAAACAGGCAAATAAAGACTACATTATGTAATCTGTGTGAGTTAAAATTGGTTGAATCATCTTACCCAATGGGATTGTATTAAAGCTTGGGGATCTGTCTAGGGGTACATCACAGGGCTCTTGTCTTTAGTCCTGAGATGTTCAATATTTTAAGTCAATAACTTGAATAAGGACTTAGAAACTATGCCATTGAAATTATCATATGGATCTAAAGTAGCAGTGAAAACGAAAGATCATTATGCATTGAAGAAATACAAACCAAAGCTGATGTAGTAAATTTTATCAGGGAAGACTATAACGAGGTTCTGCTATAGTCACAAGACCGGCTTATTGTACAAAGGCAAAATCAGACACATGCAGCTTAGCAGCAACATGTGTGACATGTTAACCTTCAGTTCAATATGAGTTAAGACTACACCAAAAACTGAGCTTTTAAATGTGTTAAGATTAAGAAAGGGGAAGCCTGAATCCCATCCCCACCCCTCCTGCTGGTCAAAACAGAGCAGAAATATTTATTGTTAAAAAAAAAAAAAAAAGGCAAAGAAAGAAAAGAAAAGGAAAGGAAAAAAAAGCAATAAAGCTAACCAACTGTAGGAATTAGGGTTGCAGGATAGAATTCACGTTATGAACTTGGACATGTAGAAATAACAAGGTAATTAATTAAATGGAACGTGGACAAGGAGAGAGAAGTTGGGAAGAAGTAGAAACATAAATTAGGAAAGACGCAAGGAGAGTTGGAGCAAGGTCAAAGGAGAAAAGCTAGTGTGGTGAGGGAGGGGAAAATCGAGTGAAATGAATGAATGAGTGCAATCTCCTGGAGGAGGGGACAGCAGACTTGAGAGGCCTGTAGGGATTACCTCTAATCACTGAAGCGCTTTCAAGTGGGAGATGGATGAAATCTATTTGACCTTAAGGTATAGAACCAGGGCCAATAAATGCAAATTACAGGGAGGTGGATTTGGGCCCAATATTCTAACAGCCAGACCTGCCCAAAGAAGCAATGAGCCGCTGCTGGAGAGAATACATTCCCCATGGCTGCAAGAGTTGAAGCAAAGAACAAACAGAATATGGATTAATAATAGCTCATGTGTTTATAAATGCTTATGAGCATTGCGCTACGTGCTAACTTACAGAGTGTCATTCAGTGTTCATAAAAGCCCTCTGAGATAGGCACTGTCATTCTGTCCATTTCACTGATAAGGAAACTGAGGCTCAAACCACCTTCAGTGGTTTGGAGGAACTAGGATTCAGCCTCACGCAGTCCGGCTGCAGAGACTATTCTGCTCATGACTGTGGACGTTTCCTTCTTGGGCAGAAATGCTCTTGAAGGGGCCGGGCGTGGTGGCTCACGCCTGTAATCCTAGCACTCTGGGAGGCCGAGGCGGGTGGATCGCTCAAGGTCAGGAGTTCGAGACCAGCCTGAGCAAGAGCGAGACCCCGTCTCTACTAAAAATAGAAAGACATTATATGGACAACTAAAAATCTATATAGAAAAAATTAGCCGGGCATAGTGGCGCATGCCTGTAGTCCCAGCTACTCGGGAGGCTGAGGCAGGAGGATCGCTTGAGCCCAGGAGTTTGAGGTTGCTGTGAGCTAGGCTGATGCCACGGCACTCACTCTAGCCTGGGCAACAAAGTGAGACTCTGTCTCAATTTAAAAAAAAAAAAAAAGAAATGCTCTTGAAGGGATTCAAGGATCTCAGGCACAGGAAGTCAAATGATCAAAGGCTTCCTCAGTTTGAGGTTTCAGATAAATGGGGCAAGAACTGGGTGAAATATGAGGAGGGCAACCAAATTAATTTGGGCCAATAAAATGTAATTAGTTTAACAATATTCTACAGTATCTCGTGTGCCAAAATTAAATGCCCCAAGGGGGTTTTTCCATACTCTGTGAAATTGTATTTCCCTCTCAATTAGAGTTTCTGATGAAAACTGAATACTCCCAGTGTGGAAGTCCACCCCATTCATTTCCACCTCTTCATTCACAGGGCTTCCTAGTTGCTCTTCGAAACTAGCAGGTTCAATTTGGCCCTGGGTCCCTACACTGGCTACTCCATGTGCCTTGGATATTCTTCCCAAGTGATCCCCAAGGCTGCTAAATCACCCTTTCCAAGTTCTTGCTTAAAGTTATCTTCTCAGCGTGTCCTACGTGCTACCTAAAATTGTATGCCCCTTTTTCCTCCAAACATGCCCCTTATTCACTCCTCTTTTCTTCTTCCATAGCACTTAATTTCTAATGTATTACATAGTTCACTTAGTGTTTTCATTGGTTATTGTCTGTCTCTGCTGCTAAAATGTACATTTTTAAGAGGAAAGGACTTTTGTTTTTATTCAGTGATGTATCACAGAGTCTATTAATTAATGCAATTGGTACATAGTAGATACACCAAAAATATTCATAGAATAAATGCAGAATTTGCTTAGAAGTTTGCATCCTGAGGCCTGCTAAGGGATGGGTAGTTGACTTTGAGCAGTAATTTATTCCACCGTCTATTCACCTCTTTGGCAGACCAGCTTGGTCCATTATAAAAAGAGAGCTATGGCCACCGTTGACTGTTTTTGCTCCTGTTAATGTTAATAGAGGTCAGCAAACCCTTTTTAGAAAAGGTCAGATGGGAAATATTGCAGGCTTCACAAGCTATACGGTCTCTGTTGTACCGACTTAGCTCTGCCATTGTAACGTGAAAACAGCTATAGACAATACGTACACAACTGAAAATGAGTGTGTTCCAACAAAACTTCGCTTACATTAGCAGACTTTGGTCTGGAAGTGGCCCACAGGGCTGTAGTTTTCCAGCCCCTACTCAATAGTCAGAAATTGAAAGTTAGATTGATACAAATGTGAATATCCCTTCAAATTAATTAAGTCAACTAATATTTACTGCTGTCCTGCTATGTGGCAGACACTGTTCTATGGGCTGAGAAATAAGCCATGAAGAAAACAGACCGTGCTCATCTTCCAGTCTAGCAGCGGGAGAGAAAAGCCAGCACACAATTTATTGCAAAGGTGAAATGCACTGTGTGTCAGATGGTTATGTTACATAAATACAGCCATACACAATTTGTAATGGTCAAGTGATGCATGCTATGAAGAAACAAAGCAGCGGAAGGGGACACAGAAGGACATGATGGAAAGTGCTATTTTCAATAGGTCATGAGGGAGGATCGCTCTAAGATAACACAAGAGACAGGAAGGAAGTAAAGGAGGAAGCCGGAGAGACATTTAAGGGAGTTCTCCAGACAGAAGAAGTGCTAATCCAAGAAGCTGAGTCGTTCTGGGGATGTTCAAGAGGCATTGAGGTAGGGCAGGAAGGATAATATAGTAATCCCCAATGCCCTCCTTCCCAAGCCGTCAATTTCTCCACCCCCCTTCTACCTCCTACTGGAGGTAACTTTGTTAAGTCACTAATGTACACTCTCTTCCCTCTTTTCCACACTTTTTCCAGCCAGCTAGAGAGCCCTTTGCTTTCAGTCATAAAGCAGTCATAGCAAGTTATCTGAGATAGTAATTCACATAAAGGTATAAAGAAAGTGTGAAATACTCCCTTCCTTAGAATGTATACTTTTAACAAAAGTAACACACCAAAACAAGAAGTGTCTTTATGGTGGACAAGCTGAAATAAACAAAGATGGGAGACTGGAATAGGTTAATCAAAAGTACTCAGAGGTTCATCCTATCCTAAGTGCTTATTGTGTTTGATGTAAAGACCTCAGGTCTCTACTTAAGTTCTCTCTCCCATTCTGTTATTAAGTCCCCAGAGTGACCTCAATTAAGTTGTTTCACCATTTCTGAAAGTTAGTTTTGTCATCTGTAAATAAGTGGGTTGGGCTAGAGCCAGAATGGTAGCTATCTGCAGCTACCCTACTTCTGTACCCATGGCAGAGATGATAGAAATTAATCAAGGCTCATTTTGCTGCCAAACCCAAACTGAGCTTCAGAATCCTACTCAACACAAAATTTCAGGTAGTTAATCCCAGTCAACGACAGCTGGCACTTGCAATGAAACATATTTGACCCTTATAGACGAGAATGTCAGATGCATTCTAACAAGCATTTTATTTCTAAAACTACATATCGAAGTTAGAATCTTGAAAATAAGCAACTGGTAAGCAACCCTCCATTCCAATGAGCCAAGGAAATTTTACAGATGCATTCCAGCATTCCACAAGACCTTTGGTAAACCTTCTAACTAGGTAACCTGGCTCCCAAGTCAATGGAATAAAACTACTATAATTTTTTATTTGTCACATCATGAAGCCATACATGTCAAACTGGGGGTGGGATGAGGTTCAAAATTCAACTGCCTCTTCAGATGGTGGTAAAAGAAATTGCATGTATAGTTAAAAAAAAAAAAAATTGCAACTACTAAAGAAAGAGTTGGTGAGTGAACAGAAATAATGGAACCTGTTTGTGAAATGATTGATGCTCAAATAAAATCCAGCACCTGACATTCTCCTTATTGTCTTTCCAAACCAGACCTTGGGCAGCTTCTATTTCTTTCTCGCTGGCATGGATCCCCAGCCCCAAGGGTCCCTTTGACCAGCCACACAGGGGGAAGCAGGCTGGCTGAGGCACCGTTTATTGGCCATTATGTTCCCAGAGAAAGTTAATAGATCAAGTTTAAGGGCTGTTTGTAAAGTTGGTGGCCTTTAGAAGTAATCAAGACAAAAGGGAAAAGAAAAAAGAAAAAATACCTCTGTTGTACCTAAAATTGGTTGTATTGAGAGTTTCCAATAGCAGAGAGAAACTTTCTGTGTTTTTTAATTTTGTGCACCTTTGAACCAATGAAGCTGTTCTCTAAAATGGATATTCATTTATTCCTGTAATCTTAAATATTCTTTATTCTCCCACAGTGTTGTAAGGGGCAGCCCATGGCTGGATGAAATTGTCTTAGCTCCTAGGCAGTCACAGACACCGAGTTCAGAGGATGGGCCAAATATTGCTTTTTTTCCCCTTTAGGTCACAATCTGGCCTCCTCAGCGTCTACTACAGGTAGCCACATGGGCGCCCCTTATCTCTTTGTCCTATCCTCTGTCCTTTCTTACTTCCTGGTGACATACACATCCTCCATATCTGTCACCCAGCAGACATGGAAGATCCGATGTCTTTCGGATATTTGGCATGAAGCATGTACAACACTAAGGCACTTATGTCATGTGCAGGAACCAAACGTCAGGTCTGTGTTCCCTGGTTCTTGATTTCCGGTACCAAAGAATGGTTACTGGTACTGAGTGGATGGAGCAAATGAGCAGGCCAAGCAGGTGCAAGCAGGTGCAAGCAGGCAAAGTGCCAAAGTTTATTTAAGCAAACATAGTACGTTCTCGAGAAGGAAAGGGTCTATCTCCAGGAGTGGAGGACACCCTGGGTTTAACAAGATTTCTCCCTTTTATGCTGATTTCCTAATTTTATGTTAAGTGGGGGAGGAATATTCATGGATTTTCTTGGAAAGGGGTGGAGAATTCCCAGAATGGTGAGTCCTCCCCTTTTCTATCCTTGTAAGGCAATTTTGGGGGTTGCCAGGGTATTTGTAATCTGGTATGGGGCTGGTGAGTGTGATTTTTATGTTAATGAAGGTAGGTCACTTGAGGATACTTTCACCTTACTTATACACATGCTCCAAAGATCCTCTTTGTGGCCTTTCTACCTCTTTCTGGTTGGTCAGTCATTGGAGACCCCCTTTTGTAAACCAAGCATCTGTTTAGTCCTTGGAAGCCCCTTTGACATGTCATCCTCTCCTTTTTGGGAGCCCTGTCTGGTCAATTTGTTCCTCCTATTGCAGACCCCGAGGCCAGCAGTAGGATCAGGCTCTAATGAATCCCTTCTTGTGATGCAATGGCTTTTACACGTTGAAGGCCACATACTTCTTTCAGAATCTGATGAAAATTATGAAACCTTTCTCTAGAAAAATACACAATTTCCCAGATTCATGTACTTCCTTGAGTGTACTTATAGAGATTGATGTACTCCAGTTTACGGTGGAAGTTTACAAGCTCCTTTTATGTTAAAAGTCTTCCCGTAAATCACCAAATGATAGTATTTTCATGTTTATCTTCTTCATGTTTTCTTTACCCATCTCCTTATCAGACTTTAGGCAACATGACATGGAGGTTAAAGAACTTTGGAGATAGAAATTTCTAAACCTAAACCCTGGATTATCCTTACTTCCCAAGTGACCATGGGCACATGACTTAACCTCTCTGGTCTCTGTTTTCCTCCAGTAAAATGGGATAACAATGTCATCTCATTATGTCATTGTTAAGAGTGGTGTTTAGCCTGGCAAGAGCCCAAGTGCTCAATAAATGGGAACTCATTTCGTTATTTCCCAAACATAAAATGGACTTGATTACTTTTTCCTATTGTAAAGCTGAATCCTTTATTTTTGCTTCTATGAATTTTAATTAAAATGGTGAGAGATCTTTGCTACTCTGACTGAGCTCCTGAAATTCCTTACTTGTATTAATAAACAGACTTGTACAGAGTTCTGCCCTCTTATACCCTTCAGGATTTGAGATTATCACTGACTCTTTTATAGATGGGTTCATAATGGAAGCCCAAAGCACAATCCCATGAATGCAGAAAAAGCACTAATTTGCTTCAAAACAGCTGGTGTTAGCATTCTACATCTACATCATGAGCTGGGGGAAGTCATATTACCTCTCAGAGCCTCAGTTTTCTAGGTAATAAATTGAAGTTCATCACAAGGATCCAATGAGATAAAATATTAAACATCAGTATATTAGTGTTGTTATTACTTCTCTACCCAACTCCCACCAGGTTTATAGCTTTCTTGGGGAGGGCGGGAGCTAGATTGTAGTAGTAGCTTCCAACCATATTACACTCTCCAGATTGTTATTCTAAACTCCAATCTGATGTGCCCTTCCCCTGCATAAAGTCCATGAATGGACCCCTCCAGGGAAAATCTCTCTTCCCAAGAATGACCTCCAGGATCAGCCAGGACTCAAATCTCCCTGCCCACTACAGCCTCTTCCCTCCCAATATTCCTGGGCCATGCACAACCACAGGCCTCACCCCCCCACACGCTTGGCATTTTCTTCACTTTGCAAAATTTAAAGCACTCTACCTATGGCATGAAGATTATGCTATTATTAGGTCAAGACAGTATTAACTCCGTTAAGAAAACTTTGAAATTAAACAACTTGGCTCTTTGTCATTTGGTATAGGTGGAGCATCCTTTATTCAAAATGCTTGGAACCAGAGTGTTTCAAATTTTGGATTTTTTTCAGATTTTGGAATATTTGCATACACATTATGAGATATCTTGAGAATGGGACCAAAGTCTAAATAGGAAATTCATTTATATTTTATACATATCTTATATGCATAGCCTGTAGGTAATTTCATACAATATTTTTAACAATTTTGTGCATGAAATAAAGTTTAGACTGCATTTTGACTGCAACCCATCACATGAGGTCAGGTATGGAATTTTCCGTTTGTGCCATCATGTTGGTGCTCAAAAAGTTTTGGATTTTGGAGCATTTCAGATTTCTGATTTTTTGGATTAGGGATGCTCAATAAGTAGTAGAACAATGGGATAGAAAACTGTAACAATCCTCTTCTCTCTCAAAATGTTTTTTTTAATTTTTTTGTTTGTTTTATTTATTTATTTTCCTAACTTCAAAATACTTTGGGGGTACAAATGTTTTGGGTCACATGGATAGCTTTTGTAATGCTTGAGTCAGGGCTACACGTATTCCCATCATCCAGATATTGTCCATAGTACCCATTAGCTAGGTTTCTTTCCCATGCCCATGCCCTCCTCCTCCTTTCCTCCTGCTTGATTTCCACAGAGTTATACTTCCCTCTTTGCACATGTGTGCTCATCAGTTAGTTCCAGTTTAATAGCAAGTACATGTGGTATTTGTTTTTCCATTCTTCAGATACTTCACTTAGGATAATGGTCTCCAATTCTATCCAAATTGTTGCAGAAGGTATTAATTCATCCTCTTTGTGGCTAAGTAGTGCTCCATAGTATACATATACCACATTTTGTGAATCCACTCATGTATTGATGGGCACTTGGGTTGATTCTACATATTTGCAATGTGAATTGTGCTGCAATAAACATTCTAGTGCAAGTGTCTTTTGTATAAAATGACCTATCCTCCTTTGGATAAATACCCAGTAGCAGATTGCTGTATCGAATGGTAGGTCTACTTTTAGTTCTTTGAGGAATCTCCATACTGTTTTCCACAGAGCTTGTATTAATTTGCAGTCCCATCAACAGTGCATAAGCGTTCCTTTCTCTCTGCATCCACGCCAGCATCTATTATTTTTGGACTTTTTAGTAAAAGCCATTCTCACTGGAGTAAGGTGATATCTCATTGTGGCTTTACTTTACATTTCCCTGATGATTAGTGATGAGCATTTTTTCATATGTTTGTTGGCCATTTGTCTGTCTTCTTTTGAAACCTTCTATTCATGTCTTTTGCCCACTTTTTAATTGGGTTGTTTGTTTATTTCTTGCTGATATGCTTGTGTTTTTTGAAGATTCTGGTTATTAGCCCTTTATCAGATGTATAGCTTGTGAATATTTTCTGCTATTCTGTAGGTATTTTTGCTGCAAATAATCACCCTTTATTGTCTCTAGGAATAACTACCCTGTAACCTATAAAATTTCTCTTTTTTGGCATGTAAGGAACTAAGTTAGTATTATTCATTTTAGGGCAAAGGACATGAATCATGCTTCCTAATCAGCTAAGCATTTCCTCTCTAAATGTGATAATTGCATGATCAAATCAATTATCACCACGAGATACTAGATACGCTAAAAATAAGGTGTTATTTCTCCTTACAGTTCTGTGAATCCGAAGTCCAGTCTCATGGGGCAAAAATCAAGGTGTCCACAAGGCTTCATTTCTTTATGGAGGCTCTAGGGGAGAATTGTTTCCTTGCTCATTTGGGTTGTTGGCAGAATTCAGTTCCTTGTGGTTATGGAACTAAGGTCTGTTTTCTTGCTGTCTACCATCTGAGAGTTGTCCCCAGCTTCTAGAAGCCACCCAGACACAATAGCTCATGGGCCCCTTTCTCCATTTTCAAAGCCAGCAATGGCAGTTCAGAGTACCACTCAGCCTTCAAATCTCACCTGCCTCTTCCTTTGTCATTTCCTTTCTTTGACCAAAACTTCAGCCTCACGCTTTCGCTCTAAGGATCGCTGTGATTATTTGGGGCCTGACTCTGTAATCCAGAATACTATCTCCGTTTTAAGGTCAGCTGACTAGGAACCTTAATTGTATCTACAGCTTTAATTCCTTTTTGCCATAGAAAGTAACATCTTCAGTTTCTGGGATTAGGACCTGGACATCTTTGGGAGAACATTGTTCTGTTTACTACATCTCCTCGTGACTATATTTTATCAAACAGCTACGAAAAAAATAAATAAATAAACAAAAAATAAAAACCTATCTGAAGATCTACTTTGACTAGAAATTACCTCCATCAATGCTAGTTGGAAATGCCCACAGAGGTCATATGATGGAATTGTTAACAAGGGAACCAAGGACATTTAACACAAGTTTAGTAATTATTCCTGCAGGTGTGACCTCCCAGTGGCAAGCATCAGATGCCTGTTGTAAACAAGGTTTTTAGGATCACTTAAAAGGCCACAGTAATTGGAGAGCATGACTTTATACCTATGGGATGAATAAAAAGCCATTACTCCTCAGGTTACATGAACCAGTACTTGTGACTTGGGATAAAAATTTCAGAGACAGCCTCCGACTCAGATGTTAAAAGTCTTAAACAACTTTGAGAGAAATGAAGAGGTCAGAAGACTACATTAGATAGCTCAAAAAGTAGCTCCAGTGATGACAAAGGCATTGGTGTCAAAGATCATTAGGAAGCGATGGAATAAACTTGTTTTATAAAATGTGAGAGTATAAAAACAATAGTTTAAAATTAAAACATGATATTATACAAGTGATTTAAATATATATATTTAAATTTAATATACTTATAATTTAAAAATTGTAAGTAGACAGTTCAGAACTTTAAAAAAATTAGCACATCAACAGAAAAAGTGAAGTTACTTTACACTGGGGATTTGCCTTATCTGTGGTATCTAGCCATTAATATAATGGAGTCAACTTTATTTTCTAAGTTACCTTTCCAGTTTACCTTTGGGTTACAAAAAGTGACAATAGTCAAAAATACAGCTATTTCCTTCAGATTCAAGAATTGGTAATGTTGAATTAGTATTGTGAATTTCCACCGGAACGTCTTAAGTTATTTCCACCCAGACTACCTACCATATAGTAACAACAATACCACAAACACAACAATTGGAACCAGATTTTCTTGTTCCTTTAATCTGGGGCTTCCTTAGAGTCCTATACTTTTTGATATCCAAAATAGAAAATACCCTGGCTACTAGCATCTAAAATTAATATTTTGCTCATAAAGCTCCAATCCCAAATATATCATCATGGCAATCTCTTTTCCAAGCCAAAATTCATAACTAGATTACTTCTTGGGGCATAACTATGAGTGATCAGAGGAAAAATCTGTGGTATTGGCGGTGGTGGGATAGAGACCCCAAAAGGCTTGCTGAGGTAATAAGAGTCAGTTGACCAACTTATAATTTAGTTCATTTCTGTTTTACTGAACACTGCAATTTGTAGGTATTTGGAACTCAATTGTTTAAATCATGAAGCAAGGCCAAATGATGTAGAAATAGAGGGAGGGAAACTTTGAGAAACTTTGAACTTTGTAGAAACTCAAACTCTTGAGAATTTAGGAAGTTGCACCACAAAGTAGAGTCTGTAATTTGGGAGAATCCCTCCATCTTCCTTGCCAAATTTGTGGTAAAAGCAACAAGATAGGTTATATTGAATGTGATGAAATTTTTTAGGAAAAACACAAAGGTAGCTACATCCAGTATAGGACACACAGAGCCAACACACATAGATGAGGGGACAATGGAACTCATGGGTTATATATGGAATTAAATCATTATAAATGTACAATTCTGGCCCCTTACAATAAATCCTGGCTGTTCTGTGAACCAGAGACACCTCTTGATTATTTATAGCTTCTTGGCACTTTCTTTGAAACTCTGGTATTTCGAGAGGCAGAGAAGGCACAGAGATGTTTTATTCCATTTATTAGGTTTGGGTTCATTCTCAACAAATCCCAGTATTTATAAAATTTAATTCCAGGTGCCTCCACTAAAAAAAAAAAATTTTGATCTGCACCTACCCCAAGGGAGAAGATTTAGATGTCAAGTACCATCCTGCCACTTCCTTGCTGGAAATGACAAGGCTGCTGGAAGACTGATAATAGGTCTGGGTAGTTACATTTTATTATGTCTGATGTAAAAAAAAAAAAAATTAAATAGACCAATTGAAAAATGAAGCTGTTGCAAGCTGATCTCTATGGAATTCCTAAAATGCAAGGGGAAAAATATCAAAAGCAGCAAATTAAATTCAAGATAATCAGCCCTGTGGCTTACCCTCTGTGGATTCTCTAATCTAGCTCTGCCTAATTGCATTCTTTGTAGGGCATATTATTTTTGTTTTCCCAGTAGTGTTATTTTTTTTGAATTTTTAAGTTTGGGAGTACATAATATAATCACTATCTCTTTATGTTATAAAATGTCATGATTTTGAAAAGGAAAATTTCATGGACTATGTAATGTCAATCATCTCTCTTTATGAGAATGTGTGTCATTCATTTTGTTTAAAATGGGCTTGGGGAAAATATCCTTTATTTCAAGAACAGTTGGAATTTAAGTCATATATCTACCTAATTTGCATGAGAGTATAGTTAAAGGATGTTGATACATTTGGGAGTGGAATTGTACTCTGTCCAAATGTGGCTATTTTGTATTCCAATTATATCCTTCCAAATAACTAAACAGGATTATATAGGAACCACTCTTCTGCCTTCACATTCGTACTCACAAACTCCCACACACATTTACATTGTTTACATTTTACCATTTGTAGACAAGTTTAGACTTTAGATATGGGCATGGCCTCTCTACTCCTCCCATCCTTTGAAGCCCAAATAACGTAATAATTAACACTCCTTGGAAGCTTTCTTAGACCTGAGAGCCTTGTAAGTTTTGTGTGTTTTATGAAATGACCCAGCCTGGCATCTCTGATGACCTCATCTAAGACACAACAGAGAAAATAGAAACATAGAAGTGGTTGAAAGGAATATGTTCTCCCAGAATCTGAATCAAAAAACAATTTACTCAGCTCTCCCACGGACAAGACTTTATACTAGTTTTTATGTAACAATTGACTCTCAACTGACAGCGTAGCAATAGCAGAGCACAGGGAAATAAAAGTACTGGAGCCATTCTGCAAAAGCACTAAATTGAGTATCCATTGCTGCAAACCTAAGAAATCCGTAAATTTATTTTTCTCTCACTCATTACAGGAAGGGCTTGCACAGGTCCAGTGAAATTTACCTTTCCCCTTAGCCCCTCTTAATCTCATTCACCCAGATTTCCTTGTGCCCCTCCCTACCATAATACAAGCCTAGGTTTGCTTTTCTACTGAACTCCATTTTCCTTTGGTAATTTGAATCCATCTGTGTCTTATTCCACAGATTCTTCTTCTTAGCTATATGTGGACACTGCATACTAGCCAACTGAACAATGTAAGTTAAGGTAATTGTAAATGGAGAGACTTTATGATTTTCTTCTCCAATACTACCTGTGTTTTAAAAGCAAATATCTTAGGGGTGTGGGAGACTGGAACATATTGCCCCCAAATAGAAAGGATGTTGAGTTGAAGGCAATTAAGAAGAAACTGATGCAGGAAAGCTCTCTCTACCCTCTCTCTTTTTGCCTACATGGAGGACATAGATTTGCAAAGACAAATGATGTCCCACCTCCACCCCCTACCAGGGAGAATAATGGTTAGCAGCCTCTTAAGACAACTTTAGACGCTTGTCACCACAGAGATAGTACCAGAAGAATCTACATGAACAAGCTTTACTAACTAACCTTTATCTGTGTTACCTGAAGAATGATGAAGTTCATAAATTTGTAAAGGAGAGCTTTATGTCTTATAAAGGGTTTGCAGTCTGCAGGCAGCCACTCTGATACACTGGGAAGGGTAGCCTCACCCAGAAGCTGCAAACAGGGATTTCAATGGAGGGCTCATGGGAACAGAAATTTATGCTGAACAGAGTGGCCAAATTTAACAAGCTATAGGAGGAGTCACGAATATTTATGAAAGGAGAAACATGCACATGTGCAATTGACCTTCATGCCTTTTCGTGGGTCCTCTGTTCAAAACATGGTGGCGTAGCATAATCCAAGGGTGGAGTTTTCAGCCCTCTGACATCAAAAGGCGAAGCCAAGGACCTGAAGGTACTCAGTGAGCAGCCAGAAGCAGTCCATGTGGGTGGATGGTCTCTTATCAGGAAGGAATGCTGGTCTGTTGTGTTGCAACCACAAAAGGTAGGAGCAGCATAAGGTATTGGCTCACTCAGTGGTGGAGCACATCTTTCCAAAGGGCTGGTTTCTGTTTAGCCCATAGGGAAGAAAGCCTAATGGTGGTTAGGGGGAAAGAGGTATAACAAGGCATGTCTGATCTGTCCAGTCATGGCCAAGAACTCAGTTTTAAGGTTTCTCTAGGGTCCCCTTGGCAAAGAGGGGGGCTCTATTGGTTGGAGGGGCTTAAGATTTTATTTATATTTCTTATCTGCCATTTATTTGCCTTCTGACAAGTTGCTTCCCCTAGAGACTTAAAGTTCTTTTCCTTTGTATTGTCACTTCTCTGAAAGTTTACTGTTTTTTGTTGAAGATGCTATATAAGTTAGAATTCAAAGCCATCTCTGTGAGAACTACTCATGCCCTGGATGTCTCTCATATATATATGAAATATACATGTTAATACATTTCTGTTTGTTTTTCCCTTGTCAATCTGTCTTTTGTTATAGAAGTTTATTCCAACTAAAACCCTATTGGGGTTAAAGAAAAAAATATTCTTCCCCTACAGAGGAAAGGAATTACTTTCTAATGCAAATCGGTCTATCTGAAGTTGATACTCAGCTACTATTTACTACTGCTTCCACTGTCTTCATGGGTAGGGGGATTTTTTTCCACTCTTTGACTTTGCACTTGGCCAATTGACCTGATTTAGCCAATGGGATGTTAATAACAAATGGAAGCAGAGGTTTGAAATGTGCTTGCATGGTTGGGCTTGCCCTCTTTAGTTTCTTTTGCAATGCGAAGAACATGCCTCTGGTCCAGGGAGCTGACTTGGAACCAATCTACAGCTTGAGGCTGAGTCTAGCCTACATCAATCAAACCTTAGTAGATCCACAAATGTGTGAATGGGATTTAAATACTTGAGTTTTGGGTGGTTTGTTTTGTAGGATTTTTGTGGCAATAGCTGGCAACTGTGAGTTGAAGTTCTTTGTACAAAAAACTGACTCTGGCTAAGCTAATTTTTGAAAAAAAAAAAAGAAAACACATAAAAGAGAAGATAAATAGCGGCTCCTAGAATCAAAGGCAAAGCTAAAGAACCAAGGTTCAGGAAGAACAGAGACAAAGCAGCCCCATGGATCTAGAAAGCAGCAACGAATAGTAAGTCTCTATAAAGCACCAAAGTCAAGATGAATACAGGCCAACTGATTTCATTATTTGTACTATTCTCAAGATTCAAGGAGGCAGAGATTGGCCAAACTCAGGCACATGAACTCTTACACTCCTTTGCCAAGGTACTTTAACTGTAATCATCAGGGGAGACCTAGATACCCAAAGCATAAATAAGAATTTAGAAGAGAAAAATGAATGTTGAATACACACAGATGATAACTACAGTGACCCCACAGTATTTTGGCAAAAGAACATTGTATTAGCAGGGTTCTACAGAGAGGAAAAAACAATAGTACATGTATATATATATATATATATATATGCATGTATCTTTAATAATATATAAAATGTACATATATTACCATATTTATATAAATATTATATATTTTATATATACATATATATATATATGAATATTTGCTATGAGATTGTGTCCTACAATTACAGAAACCAGTAAGTCCCACAACAAGCTGTCTGCAAGATGGAGAAGCAGGAAAGTCAGTGGTGTAATTCAGTCTGATTCCAAAGGCCTAATGACCAGGGGAGCCAATGGTGTAACTCCCACTCCAAGGTCAAAGGCATGAAAATTGAGGGTGAGGGAGGTGGGAGGGGTGGGGTGCTGATGTAAGTCTCAGAGTCTGAAGGCTCGAAACCCAGGGGCTCAAATGTTCGAGGACAAGAGAAGATAGATGTCCCAGCTCAATAAAGAGAGAGAGAGAATTCACCCTTTCTCTGCCTTTTTGTTCTATTCAAGCCCTCAACAAATTGGATGATGGTCACCTGCATTGTTCGGTGTGGATCTTCTTTACTCAGTCTATGATTCAAATGCCAGTTTCTTCTAGAAACACCCTCATAGACATCCCCAGCAATAATGTTTTACCAGTTATCTGGGCATCCCTTAGCCTAGTCAAGTTAACAGATAAAATGAACCACCCAAAACATCTTTCAAATATTTATCAAATGAAATCTTACCAGCAACTTACCATTCTGGCTGTTAGTCAATGTCCTTGGAGATGTGAGTCCATCAGGATAAGTGGGAGAGGATTATATGAGATGTCAAAATAGACTTTTTAAAACAAATATTCCACTATCCCTGCTGAAGTCTAGGAAACATTAAATTAGGTTCAATGAAGTCAAGTTCCAGGCCTGATTCTTTCATTAATTAGCTCTATGGGCTTGAGTAACTCATTTAAACCATCTGGTCATTAATACTCATACTTTTGTAATGGAAGAAATTTTGTGCTTCTTATTTCAAGTTGGTAAACCTCTACCCCCACCACCCCCGCCTCATATATCTGAGCACTTAGTACACACTAAATATTGAGCTAAAAACTTTCTGTATTATGTTATTTAATCGTCACAACAACCATTTGAGGTAGCATAGTATTAGCTCCATTTTACAAATGAGGAAGCTGAAGTGAAAAGCCAAGTTCCTTCCACAAAGTCAGACTATTAGTAAATGGCGATCGTAGACTCAAACTCCAGGTCTTCCCAGACCCCGAGCCTGAGGTTCTAACTCAGTTATTACACCCCAATGAAGTAACACATGTGAGTATGCTTTGAAAATTATAAAGTACTGTACAAAGATAAGATATTATTATTTTCCATAAACTAGATTGGATTTTTACCTTATAGTAAATGACTCATCTTCATCCTGGTCTTCCTAAATTGAAAATGTGTACTAAAATTCATCTTTTTATTTAGCAGGAGCATATTACTTCAAATTCCAATTAGGAAGAAAGATAAAGATATAAAGAAAACTGAGATGAAATGAGAGAAGAGGCAGGGAGGCAGCTTAAGAAATGAACAATGTGCATTTCAAATAAGCAAGAACCAACCACAGGATTGTAGTAGCTAAAATTGATTGGATCAACATTTTATTAGAATTCCATAATATTAAAATTCTCTGTGCACAATGACATCTGAGGCTCAGCATTAATTAAAATGTGTTAAATACAGCAGGTCTTATTTAGCAGGAAAATGAAATACAGAAGTTATGTCAGCAGTTATTTGGAGCACTGAGACCTTTCCTCTTGACACTGAACCAAGATATGGGGTGTTTTAAAGGATTGAAAGATAAAATTCATTGATTTGTACATAAGAACACAAAAATGCTCAGATCAATGCATGATTAATTGTAGTGGGTGGCTGTTTTACAAGAGGATGAGCTGATTTTTGCCTTAAACTACCACTGCTAGTATTCTAACAAACAAAGCCTTATTTAATGGGAAGAACCTGAAAAAGTTTGCCATAGTCATGACAACATGTAATGGTTAGAACATGTGAGATATTAACATAAAGATGCTCCAGAATAAAATGAATCCTTTGGTATCGTGTAAATGTCACCATTTCTTAAAGATTCACTGGGTATATTAACATATTAGGTTCTGAGAGGTCCTGAAGTTAGTTATACTACTTTAACCATAGGATGCCTTGTATAGGTGAGTAAATAAAATCATAGGCAGCAAGGACCTCAAAACACATTTCATGGGAATTTTGTATTAGGAAACAATAATTATATTAAAAAATGAAGGAAACATATTTTCTAATATTGAGAAAATAAATGCAATGACCAATTTAATAGAGTGTTTCAAGCATCTGAAGGGCTTATAGCATAGAATATGCTGATTTTGCATCTATACTGAGGAGAGAAAAAACACAAAGAAGTTCAAGGAGCAACAAAATAGAAAATGTTATGAATAGGAAAAAAAGCAAGAAGATCATCAGAGGGAAACCCCGAGATGGTTAATGTGCTTAGGCACAACTCGGATTTTTAGAGAATGTCAGATAGTTTACGTGCGATTGTATGGTAGGGCACTGCACAAGAGAAGCTCAAAAGATTCCATCTAGTCCAATAATTGCTTAGTTATCTATGCTTAATGCTCTTTCCATTTCGATTCAAAAAACTCCTGTCTTCAAAATAAGCACTTTATGGAGCAAAGATAAAGTTAAAAAATATTCAGTGTGGTCCATAAAACCAGTCTGCATCATTATCAAATGTTTTAAACATGACTTCTGTGGACATAAATGAAGACCACCAAGTGAGCAAAGGCCTTTTAGTCAGAGTTTGCTACTGCAAGAGAGTCAGCCACCATCCCTTGCATTTGGCAGAGACTCAGGAGCGGGGAGAGGAATGGGAAAATTTATAGTGGAAAAAAGGGAAGGCGTCAGGCATGCCCTGATTGGAGGCTGTTGGCATGAGGAAGTGTAGCCAGACTAGAAAGATCACCCTGGAGGTAAAGTAGACCACAGGAAGGTGCAAACGTGAGCACGGCTACCCTTGGGAGGCCATGGCAGAAACTGAGCTCAGAGGTGTCGGTGCCTTGACTAGGATGGCAGCGGCAGAAGTGGTTAGGTGTATCTGGGGTCTGGTTGTGCTCTGAAGATAGGGACAACAGGATTTCCTGACATACTGGATTTGGATTTCAACAGAAAGAGTGAAGCCGTGTAAGGATTTTGATCCAAGAAACTAGAAGGTTGGAACTGAATTTGACGGAGATGAGAAAGGCTGTGAGTGGAGCAGGTTTGGTGCAGGCAAAGAGGAAGAACTCAGTTTGGGACATGTTTAGGTTAGAGAGGTCAAACATCTCAGTGTAGAGGTCAGGAAGGTCATTGCTTGTAGAAATGAGGAGTTCAGGAGGGGTTCAGAGAAATTGAATCAGGAGGCTGGTGAAGTCTGAAAGAGCAAGGCACTCTCCACTTCTGTGAGTTAGGTCATACAAGGCACGGGATCTTGGAGATGCTTCGCTATTCATGATGGAGTCCATCTTGCTTCCTTATAGCACATGAGGATGCTGAGGTCAGGTGCTCTCGAGATCATGTGACCGGCAAGAGTCTTGAGTTCAGTGTTGTCTTAGTTTGCTCGGGCTGCCATAACAAATACCATAGGCTGCGTGGCTTTAACAACAGACATTTATTTTCTCTCACTTCTGGAGGCTGGAAGTTCAAGATGTAGATGGTGGCATGGTTGGTTTCTCCCCTTGCCTTGCAGGTGGCCACCTTCTCCCTGTGTCCTCACATGGCGTTTTCTCTGTGCACCCACATCCCTGGTGCCTCTTCCTCTTCTTATGAGGACACCAATCATATGGCATTAGGGCCCCACTCTAAGGACCTCACTTTACCTTAACTGTTTCTTTAAAGCCCCTATCTCCAAACACAGTCACACTCTGGGGTACTGGGGATAGGGGCTTCAACATATGACTTTGGGGCAGATATAATTCAGTTCATAACAAGAGTTGAATCTAGATTTTTCCAATTCCAAGTTCATTACTATCTCCACAGCACCACAGGAACAGCAAGTCTTATTAGCTCAAAATATCACCTACTTGGGAAGGCCCTCCCTAGCTGGCTTGTTTAAAATCACAAATCCCACACTTCCTTGGGCCACTTGCCCTTCATTTTTCCTACATTATTTTTTTTCCTCATAGCTGTCATTTTTTAATATCATATATTTTTTTCATTTCTGTTGCATATTGTCCCACTTCCTCCATCAATATGTAGTCCATGAGGATGGGGATTTTTCTGTTTTATTTACTGTTATGTCGCTGGCTCATGGAGCCTCACACATTGCAAGTGTTCAATAAATATTTTTGACGGGATGTATGGATGTGTAAATGCATAGATAAATCTAAGGAAAATATCTTAGCCCACTTGAATGCTGGGACTACATAAGCATGCACTTAGCAAACCGAGAGTAAAGTTACGCACCTTCTGAAAACAGGGTCTCCATCTGCCCCGCCACATAAATAATCCCCACATGAGAACAGGCCATGGCAACAGCCCAGAACTGTGGCGCTTTCATTCCATTGCTATTTTTTCCATGCAGTACTCAGGCTTTCCAGACTGGAGCCTTCCAGCACAGAATTTATGCTTGTGTATCTCTCCAGGGCAGTCATCAAGTATGCGATGTCACCAAAGCAGAAATCATCCAGAAACAGTTGCTAAGTTAGCAGGAGTTGATCAAATTCTGGAACCCTGCTCCAGGGCCTGACTTCAAAATAGGCCTAGAGAATGAGACAATGCTGGCTGTGTGTGGGAGTGTGCACATTTATAGATGCAGTTATCCAATGGGATTGTCTTGTGCCAAGGAGAAATGTTAAAAAAAAAAAAAAAAAATCACTGAAGTGGCTTCTTCTATCTTCTGACAATCCATTTTGTAGTGTGGGCTGTAAAAAAAAAAAAAAAAAAAATAGGAAGAGAGAAGAGTGATTAGGTAAATATAGAGAAAGCCAAAAAGGAGTTAGGGGCACATTGGAACACTTCTATTCACTCAGGAACAGAGAAGCAGAGCTATTGTATCTGTAAGTTACTGTTTCCTGTCTTCCTTCTGTGTTGGTGTCCTGGGGCTGCCATAACAAAGTACCACAGACTGGGTGGCAAAACAACAGAAATGTGTTGTTCCACAGTTCTGGAGGCTGGAAGTCTGACATCCAGGTGTCAGCAGGGACACACTCCTTCTGAAACCTGTAAGGGAATCCTTTCTTGCCTCTTCCTACCTTCTTGGGGTTTGCTGACAATTTTGGGTGTTCCTTGGCTTATAGCTGTGTCAGTTCAGTCTCTGCCTTTGTCATCACATGGCATATGGTGGTTCTTCCTGTGTGTATCTGTGTCTTTTTATAAGGACACCAGTTGGATTGATTAGAGCCCCACTCTACTCCAGTACGACCTCATCTTAACTATTATAATTACAACTGCAATGGCCCCAGTTTCAAGTAAGGTTTCATTTTGAGGTACTGGGGGTTAGGTCTTCCAACATATCTTTTTGGGGGGGAACAATTCACCCCACAATTCCTTCCTAGGATATAGAAGGTAGAGAGGACCTTAGTATATGAATCCTCAAGGTAAAAATGGACTAAAAACTGGGGGCTTCTGGACATATGTGAGGTTGTAGTATTACTGTCAAGAATAGGAGACTAAGGATAAAAGGAAAAATTGAAATAAGAAAAGGTCAGTAATGACCCCATGATGACAATATGCCACAAAATGAAGAGAATGATAAACACCACTCTTAGTACTTCATTGCAAAAGATAAAGAAGAAAATAAATATAACCAAATCACACTACAACTAAGCAGCCCCACGTGAAGGTTGGGATAGGGGAATCTAGAGGGAGGTCCCACAGACTGGCTAGCCTTATTCTTCTGGGCGGCCCTTGAGATGATTCTACACCTTTTTTTTTTTTTTTAAGCAGCCCAATTCTCTTATTCAATAGTTGAGAGAACTGGAACTCAGAAGGTGACAAGATTTGCCCAAAGTCTCTCAAATGGATGTGCTACCTAAGTTCCTTCTCACATAGCATCCCTAAGCACTGAGACAATGTGGGAAACCAGGAATAGGTGCAGGTGTAGCTAACAGGTGGGAAGAATTTAGGTGTGCAGAAACATAGCTTTCTTTATTTTTGTACCACTCAGCTAGATTGTTCTTTCAAACTCGCACTCTAGCAGGAAGCAGAGAATTAATTTCAGTCACTCATGATCATTTACTGCCTAAGCCCCCAGTGGGTGAGTTGTGCCTGTATGCCCAGGAGGGATGGAGCATGACCTGCTGGGAATGAAATCAAGGCATTGCTGCTGCCCACCTGCCCTGACACCGTGATGAAGTGTCTGCATTATAGTAAAGGAGGTTTCAGTTCATCCCCGCCCTTCCTTTTCCATCCTAGCCTTGGTCCTTTCAGCTATTTCCATGACCATCAGAGATAAGAGAAACCTTTGATGTTTTTCTTATGATGATGCCTCAAGTGCATCTGCCTGGTTACCCCCTGCAGCCAACTGTAGATACTTTAAAACTCCCCAAAGATGCTGAGTGTGAGGGAGCTGTGTGGGACTTGCTGTTTGCCCAGGGTCAGCCAGGAAAGGAAGCACAGGTCCTCTAAGTTCTTGGGTCCCTCCGAACTCCCCTGAGGTTTCTGTTGCATCCTACCCAGAGATTAAGTGCAGGACCACGTCTTGAGATCACCGGAAAAGAAGCTTCTAGCCTGCAGGTAGCAAAGATGCCTTTCACCATTATTATTTTCTCATATCTATTGTTTATGTTATCAGCTCTGCAGGGCTTTGGAAACTCAAAAAATAACTTTTTCTGCTTTTCTTTTGTGCTAACTATTCTCTGAGGCAATGGACACTCCCCAGTCTTGCTTGTATGGGGACTAGCCAGAGGATAAAAGGGAGTTACTGGGAATGAAAAACACATGGATGGAGACATTAAATATGATGCCAACATGCACATCACATTAGTAATTAACATCTGTAAACCACAAAATAATATCCAAAATTGCATCTTCTTTGGAAAGCCATTTTAATTAAATGGAATCCTTTAGAAAGCAGCCCACCATGTTTCTTACCCACATTAAATGATACTATGAATTTAAAACCCACAGAAAAGTGCCTAGAACAGAGTGACGTTTGATAAAGATTAGCAGTATTCATGAAATTATTACTGTTTTCCCACAGGCTTAGCATTGGTGACCATGTTATTTGTAATTCTCCAGGACAGCCCTATACTAACCCATCTTTGAACTCCTCCTCCTTCTCTATTGAAAGGTGACATCCCTAAAATCCTTTGAAGTCATTCTTTTTTATCTTTGTCAAGAGAGAACCCTTCAAGATAACTGAAAACCGTAGACAGGATCCACACAGAATGCTTGATTCATCACTGGCAAAAATACAAAATTAAAAAAAAAGAAGTCGAATTGTGATTATGTTAAAGCACTAGAAGGTAAATTGCAATAATGAGCTAAAAATCAACTCTCAGTAGGTTACTTGGGGAAAACCTTGGGACAGCACAAGCAGGCAACATTCTCCTCCTTCAGACACATTGAGAGGTGAAGATGTCATTGATTTATGTTGTCATTTAATTTCCATTCTATCTCTTGGCCTTAAGCCACAGATTCTTCAAGCCTCTTGGTGGGACAATCAGAATTTTCTTTCTTGGCCCATTATTTTCCCTGTTGGCAGCATTCCCACCATAACAGCCTGATGAAAATGTGCTTTCTCCAGTGGCTCCTCACTGTCTCTGAAAAATTTCCAAAGGGGTTTGGGCAGCTTCTATCAAAGGAGAGAGCTAGGGAAAGTTCAGATGGGTTTTAGAAATCAGAGTGGCGTGGTTTTCTCCCTAATTGTGTATGCATGCTCACAATAATGGTAGGAAGGCACTCTTCAAAGTTGGGTCTCTTCAAAGATTTCACAGTGCTGGAGGGTGTTCGCCAAGACGCCGGATCCCTGCTGGGGCTCCTCTTCTGAAAGGTCACAGAACTAGAAAGCTGGTTTCTTTTTAAGATGCCACCCCAGAGAGAGGTTATTATCACATTAGACTAGTTCCAACTGCTAAAGAGAAACTTAGGAGTACCAACTGGAAAAAGATGCTTCTCTTTTGCATGCCATTTTGAGAAGGCTCCCCATTTTTTTCCCCCGAAGGGCCCCCACTCCATCAATTTATGCAAATAACACAGTCCAAACTTCTTGTTTATATTAACCATATTAACCTGTTCAAATGTCTGCTGTGACTTAGAATAATTAACAAGGTTCATATTATCAGAAAAAACAAACTAACACAAAGATTGTATAGTGTCTCTAGCATTATATTATGATTAATTTGTGCCTCTACCCAACCAGTTTATTCCCATTCCTGGTGACATTAGAATACTTCTAATCATTCTCTGATATTCATTCATTCACTCAAACATCCAAGGAGTATTACTGAGCCTCTTCCGTGTGGCAAAGCCTGTGCTAGGTCTTGCAGATGATCAGTTAGAATTAATTCAAAAAGGAGCATATTTGAATAACAGGACATTGAAGGGTCAAATTCACTATTTCCCAACCTCTATGCTTTGACTTTTTTCAACTAGGTCCTTATTAGTAGTATCATTTATTGCTGCTAACTCCTACAGGTAATGGTGCCCTTGCACGAATCATGTATTCTTAATTTATTGCAAGCTAGGATTTGTTTTAGTCAACGTTTCTCATATTGATAGTGTTTATCAAAGCAGGTCCTCATTGTGACATAGAAGTAGGCACCCTTAACCACAGACATAGAAATGATTTACCCATTTAAGCTATTATTTACTTAGGGTGTGTCTCTGAGCGTAGCGTGCATGGAGATATGTGGGCAGGGCAGTGCAGGTTTCCCAACTTCGATTTTGTCAACCAACAGGTAAATGAAATTAAGTGGAAGCCTAAAGGATGAAGCAGAGCTGCTCTGTTTGAAGCTTCCAGGTCCCTACGCAGCACTGAAGGTGACCTGAGAACCCAGGGCTCTGTCAAGGATCATGGGAAAACCAGAAAGACACTAGACAGAAGCTGGAGACCTGAATGCTTACCTGTTGTCATTTTACACTCTATGCTAGTATAGTCTTCTTGTACCTGTGTGGACTTTGTGATAGATTTATGTCTGACTAAGGGGAAAGGAATAAGGGAATGCTGGGTGGCCATACTGTGTAGAAGTCAAAAACATAGGCTCCGGTGTCTGCGTCTGGATTCAAATCTCAACTACTAGTTACTTTAGTAACCTCAGGAAAGTTATTTTACTCGTGAGCTTTAATTTTCTCATCTATAAAATATTGGTGTTAATGATAATAATAGTGCCAACTTCAAAAGATGTTTTTTGTGACTATTAAGTGAGATGATGCATGCAAGGGTTTAGAACGGCTCCTGATACATAGGAAAACTTCAGTGAATATTAGCGATATGGTAGATATTAGGACTGTTCATCAAATATTACCAGCTCTCTGCTTTCAGGACGAAGTCCGATTGAGTTTCCTGGCCCATGTGACTGCTCTAGGCCAATGAGCTAGGGCAGAAGTGACTGGCCTAACTTCCACACAGAGCCCTGACTTACTACAGTGAGGCATTCGGAGCTCGCTTTTTCCTTCTGCCAGGTAGTGTTCCATTAGTGGCAGCTTCAGCAGCAGCGGTGTGGATCCTAGAGCGTGAGGCTGACACAGTTGAGTTCCCAGCCAACTAGTGATGAACATGCGGGCAAAAGACAAACCTTTATTATTTTAAGTCATTGTTACCACAGCATAAACTAGCAATCCTGACTGATGAAATGATAATTATGATCATCTATTAGAGAACAAAAAAGAGACAGAACCAAACTTTATAACAAGTTTGTCAACATACAAGTCTACTTTTTTTTAAAAAAAAAAAAAAAACAGGTTTATTGAGATCTAATTCACATACCATACAATTCACCCATTTAAAGTGTACAGTTCAGTGTTATTTTTAATATATTCACAGGTGTGTGTAACCATCACCACAGTCTATTTTAGACCATTTTCATCACCTTGAAAGACACGCTTTAGCTGTCACCACCTAATCCCCCAACACCCGACACCCCTGCCCAACACTAAGCAACCACTAATCTACTTCTTGTCTCTATAGATTTTCATGTTGTGGATGTTTTATGTGGATGAAATCATATAATAATGGTTATTTTTAACTGACATCTTCCATTTAGCGTAACATTTTCAAGATTCATTGATGTTGTAGCATGTGTCAACACTTCATTACTTTTTACGTTCAAATAATGTTACATTGTATGGATATACATTTTTTTCCATCCATCTGTTAATGGATATTTGCATTGTTTCCACATTGTGGCTATTATGAATAGTGATGATATAAACATTTGTGTACAAGTTTTTGTGTGGACATAGGTTTTCATTTTTCCTGAGTGTATATCTACAAGAGGAATTGGCTGGATCATATGGTAACTCTACGTTTAATCATTTGAGGAATTGTCCGACTGTTTTCCAAAGTGGCCATACGATTTTACATTCCCACCACTTTATATTCTCATCACCATTCTATATACACACAAGCAGGGTATGAAAGTTCTGACTTTTTCACATTCTCATCAATGTTCCTTATCTGACTATTTGATTCGAGCCATCCTAGCAGGTGTGAGATGGTGATACCTCATTGTGGTTTTGATTTGCATCTCTCTGATGGCTAGTGATGCTCAGCATCTTTTCATTTGCTTAGTGGTCATTGTCCATCTTCCTGGAGAAACATCTATTCAAGTCCTTTGTCCATTTTTAAAATCAGGTTGTTGTTTTTTTGTTGTTGAGTTGTAAAAAGCTCTTTATATGTTCTGAAATCCATCGTTATTGGATATAAAATTTGTAAATAGTTTGTCCCATCTCACAGGTATTTTTGGACTCTGTTGATAGTGTACTTTGATGCACAAACTTTTTATTTTGATGAAGTCTCATTAACCTGTTTTTTTTTTGTTGTTGTTGTTGTTGTAGTTGTTGTTATTGTTGCTAGTAATTTTGTAGTCATATCTAAGAAATCAATGCCAAATCCACTATGACAAAGTATTCCCCTATGTTTTCTTCTGAGTTAAATAGTTTTAGCTCTTACGTTTAGGTGTTTAATCCATTTCTAGTTCATTTTTTTTAAGGCTTGAAGTAACTATTTAACTTCATTCTTTTGCATGTGGATATCATTCTCTCAATACCATTCACTGAAAGGAGTATGTGCTCATTTTATTTGTCTTTCACTCAGAAGATTGAGATTCACCCATGCTTTGCATTTATTAATTGTTAGTTTCTTGTTATTGTTGAATTGTAGTTTCTTATGTGAATATATAACAATTTGTTTATTTATTCCCCTGTTGACGGACATTTGCATTGTCTCCAGTTTGGGAGTATTACAAAGAAAGTTGTTATAAACATCATGTGTGAACATATGCTTTGATATCTCTTGGGTAAATACATAGGACTGGAATAATTAAATTATTGGATTAGTATATGTTTAACATTTTAAGATACTGCCAAACGGTTTTCCAAGGAGGTTGCTTGGTTTTACATTTTCACCAACAGTGGATAAGGTTTCCAGTTGCTTTATATACACTTGGTATTGCAAGACTTTTCAATTTTAGCCCTTCTAAAATGTATGCATCACTGTGGTTTTTTTTTTTTTTTTTTTTTTTGAGACAGAGTCTCACTCTGTTGCCCAGGCTAGAGTGAGTGCCGTGGAGTCAGTCTAGCTCACAGCAACCTCAAACTCCTGGGCTTAAGCGATCCTACTGCCTCAGCCTCCCGAGTAGCTGGGACTACAGGCATGCGCCACCATGCCCGGCTAATTTTTTGTATATATATATTTTAGTTGTCCATATAATTTCTTTCTATTTTTAGTAGAGACGGGGTCTCACTCTTGCTCAGGCTGGTCTCGAACTCCTGACCTCGAGCGATCCACCCGCCTTGGCCTCCCAGAGTGCTAGGATTACAGGCGTGAGCCACCGTGCCCGGCCCACTGTGGTTTTAATTTATATTTTCTAATGACTACTAATGATGTTGAATATAATTGTGTACACTTCTTTGGTATCTGTATATAATCTTTTGTGAAAAGTCTATTCATATTTTTGTCCATATTTTAAATTAGGTTGTTTGTTTTCTTGTTTTAGGTTTGGAAAATTATTTATATATTCTGGATAAAAGTTCTTTATCAGATATGTGCTTTGCAAATATTTTTTCCCAGTCTGGGCTTGTCATTTCATTATTTATTTGAAAACACTTTTTAATGTTAATAATATTATTTGATCTATTTGTTTTCAGTGAATCATGCTTTTGGTATTGTATCAAAGAAATATTTTCTTAACCTAGGGACACAAATGTTTTTCTCTTATGTTTTCTTCTAGAAGTTTCAGGTTTAACATTTAATTATATGATTCATTTTGAGTTAATATTTGTATGTTGTGCAAGGTAAAGAATTTTTGTATATGGATATTAGGTGTTCAATTATTATTTGTTGATAAAACTGTTCTTCCTCTACTGAACTGCATTGCACTTTTGTCAAAAATCAGTTGTCTTTATATGTGTGGATGTATTTCTGAAATCTTTGTTCTGTTCCATTATCTATTTGTCTAATTGATGCAAATATTACAATGCCTTGATTACTGTAGCTTTTTAATAAGTGTTTAGATCAGGTTTTTGCATTTTCGAAGTTGTTTTGGCTATTCTAGGTCCTTTGCATATCCATATACATTTTAGAATAATTTTGTCAGTTTCAAAAAAAAACCTGCTGGTATTTTGATTGGATTTTCAATTACTGAAAGAATGGCATTGAAATCTTCTACTGCAGTCCTAGTTAACTTTTTGAATATATGGAATAGAGTTATGACTGTTTTAATGTCCTTGTCTGCAAATTCCAACACTATGTCAGTTCTGCTTCGGTTTTAATCATTTGACGTTTTTCCTCATTATGGTCTTATTTTCTCGAATCTTTGCATTCCTGATATTAATAATTTTTTATCAGATGCCAGACATCATGAATCTTATCTTGTTGAGTGCTGGATATTTTAATATTTCTATAAATTCTTGAGCTTTGTTTGGGTGTGTAGTTCAGTTACTTGAAGATAGTTTTATTTTCAGTTTTCCTTTTTTAAGATTTGTTAGGCAGGACCAGAGAAGTGTTTAGTCAGGGCTAATTACTACCCACTACTAAGGCAAGACCCTTCTGAGCACTCTATCCAATGCCCTGTGAATTATGAGTTTTTCTAACCTGGCTAGAGAGCAGACTATTCTCAGCCTTGTTTGAGTGCTGTGTCTTATTTTTTCTAATCTTTTCAGATGTTTTTTTTCCTGGATTCTGGTAGGTTCCCCATACACATGCATATATCAGTCCTCTACTGGATATTTGAGAGAAATTCTCTGCAGTTCTCTGAAATACTTTCTGTACACAGCTCTCTCCTTGGTAAGCTGCTAAATCTAATAGCTTTGTTCTCCTCAGACTCAGCTCTGTTTCTTCAATTCAAGGAGTCTACCAGGTTCTATCTCAGTTGCCTCTTCCTTGTGTTGTGGCCTGGAAACTCTTTCAATGCAGTTAGCTGGTTCAATCGTAGGGCTCATCACGTATTTCTTCCTGTCTTTTAGGTATCACTGTCCTTCATTGCTTGATGTTCAATGTCTCAAAAACCATTGTTTCATATATTTTGTCTGGTTTTTCTGTTATTTCAGTTGAGAAGATAAATCCATTCACTGTTACTTCACATTGGCTGGAGGAAGAAGTCCCTCTGTTAATCCATATTTTGATTAACTAAAACATGCACTGATTTCTAGTGGCAGAACATAGAAACATTTGTGCACTCTTCATAAACAGAAACATTTGCCAAAAGCAATCAACATAACTTTCCCTGAACACACAAAATGGCAAAGTAATCTCTGATTTATCAAGATACTCAAGTGTTTTTAATATTTAATATTGCATTGAAAAAGAAATAAATTATCAAAAACATAAAAAGCACAAAATCTTCTTGTTCATGCTTCACACTATAATTTAAATACTTTGCTTCTATACATCTCATAATAGGCCCCCACCCTTGAAATTTTATAAGCAAGTTTGTTGTCAGAAAGCCACTACCCCACTCTACCCAGATGGTAGTGTTAGGTTGAGGACCATTGAATACTGGGACTTTCTCCAATTTATTACAATTAAACACCTGTGCTAAATAAGCTGTGCAGCTCCACTGTGGATTTAAAGCCATGAAATGGCAACCATCAAAATCCCTTTCTTATTTAAAGGGATGAGGGTGTGAGGGCTCTCAAGATGTTGTTTAAAGATAATGTATGATAGCGAGAGCGGTGAGGGCCTCTGGAGGCTTTTCAGCCTTTGGTGAATCCTGTTGCTTGCATCCTCCATGTTGTGCGTAGGATAGGGGTGACACTGTGTTTATAGTTAAGTATTGGGATTCTGCATACTGACTTATCCTCTCCTTATTTTCATACTGTGGCAAACCCACCGTATATTGTTCTGGAAAAGTCATATAAATTGTGTGCAGGATTGCGCAAGGATTAAGAACATGGGTTTGAACATCAGACAGGCCCTGATTTAAATCCCAGCTCAGTCACTTACCAGCTGTGTGACCCTGGGCATGTTACTTAATCTCTCTGGCCCTCAATTCCCACCCACTTCCCTATAATGGGGAAAACAATGTCAGATTTTTGTGAGGATTGGATGTGATGATGAATGTTAAAAGGTCAAGCGTAATACCCGGCATCAGGAAATGCTCAATAAAGTTGACAATCTGATACGCAATTAATTTGTAACTATCTTAATAAGTCCTGTCTCATTTTCACCACGTTTCATAATAATTTCCAACATAATAGTTGTTTTCAGAGTTTGATAGGACATCCATTTTTAAGTAGTTGATGTATTGCCCTACTTTTCTCAGACAGATGTCCCACGTTGGTGGTCTTCAGACAAACTGCAAATGGTTTTTAAACATTAGAACCAATATTAAAGAAAAAAAGAGAAGATGGCTGGCCAGAGACGCCAACTCCCCGAGCATCTCAGTAAGAAGGAAAAGTTTTAGATGAAAGAGAAAAAGACTAACAAACAGAGATCGGGTGTGGATTTGAGAGAAGGGTGCCAGAACCTTCAGGAGACTCCTTGGGAAGAAGCTGTGGAACAGAACAGGAAAGAGCAAAGGTATAGGCAGAGATCAACCCCTGAGAGGCTTGGAGTCCAGTGAGAAGGGTAGGTAGGGCGGTTTGTTTCTCTCTCCCTCCCATTTCTGACAGTTGGCAGTTACCAAGCTGCTAGAGAGACTTTCTGCCCACACAAGCCAGAGGCTGCTTCCACCAGTGAGCTGAGAGCTTCCAGTGGACAGGGAACCAGGTTCCCAGCCCTGCTGGGTCACCTCCCATCTCCACAGACCACAGCCCAGTTGACAGGCGCCATATTGCTTCTCTACTCACCATGTGCCTTTGTCCTACCCAGGGGGCTTCAAATCTTCAGGTTTTGTCCTGTTCATTCCCACACAGACATTTCCCAACTCTGGTCCAGACTGCAGGAGCCACAGGGGTCTAGTAGGTCCTGGGTGATCTGCGTGAGTCCAGTGCCTGGACATTTGGTGTACAAGTCTTGCACCTCCTTGATTAAATTTATTCCTAAGTATTGTATTATTTTTGATGCTATTATAATGAAATTGTTTTCTTAATTTCCTTTTCATATTTTTTATTGCCAGTGTATAGAAAGAAATCTAATTTTTATGTATTGATCCTGTACCTTGCAATTGTGCTAAATTCATTTACTATCTCTAATAGTGTTATTTTGTGTGTGTGAATTCTTTAGGATTTTATCTATATAGAATCATGTCATCTATGAGGCTGGGCACGGTGGCTCATGCCTACAATGCCAGCACTTTGGGAGGCCAAAGCAGGAGAATCACTTGAGGCCAGGAGTTTGAGACCAGCCTGAGCAACATAGCATGACCTTGTCTTTACAAAAAATAGAAAACTTAGCCAGGTATGGTGGTGTGAACCTGTATTCCCAGCTACTCGGGAGGCTGAGGCATGAAGATCTCCTGAGCCCAGGAGTATGAGGTTTCAGTGAGCTATAATGATACCACTACACTCTAGCCCAGATGACAAAGTAAGACTCTGTCTCAAAAAAAAAAAAAAAAAAAAAAATCATGTTATCTATGAATAGAGATAGTTTTACTTTTTTCTTTCCAATTTGGATGCCTTTTATCTTTTTTTAAAAAAAGAACTATCTAATTGCTCTGATTAGAACTTCTAGTAGATTGTTGACTAGCAATGACAAAGTGGGCTTCCTTGTCTTGTTTCTGATCATAGGGAGAAAGCTCTCAGTCTTTTACCATTGAAAAAACATATAATTTTTATAGAGAAAAACACATAATGTTTTTAGAAAACTAATAAAAAAATTATAGCAAAATCCATTTAAGAAGTTCTTCTTAAAATACAAAGCCACCATTGACTTCTTAGTAATCTATAGTAGAAAGAAGAAGACACATCAAAATTCAAAGGGAAGCTAGAGGAATTAGAAAGGAAGACAGATGTGATCACAGAGAGATACATCTTTCCTAAGTGAATGAAAAAGACTAAACAATCACAGGAATGGAATGAGGCCTGTAACCTTTGATGACTTGAAATCAGATGATCACATAGAGATATGATAATGGGGTAGGTTTGCCTGTTGCCCCCATAAAGAGAACCAGAAACTTAAGAATGGGAAACCCCAGAATAAGATAAAAGAATAGTACAATTCCTAATTATCACTAAATACAGTTAGCAAATTATGAAAACCAACATGACAAAAGGAACAATAGCCTACTAGAAGTCCCCATAATTGAAGGCTTGGTGTTTTAGGAGAGAGAGGCAAAATTGGGGAAAACAGCAGGGGGCATGACTTCCCAATCTGATCCATTTTAGTGATAGTCAGTATCTCATGACACTGGAAATTATAGATTCTGCATTTATTGTTTCCATTTAATACACTTTAATAGATGCCAGACATTGGACAAAGTTTTCTATTAATTTTTACAACAACCTGTAAAATATACATTATTGGCTTCATTATATAGAACTGGAAATTGGGACTCAGTAATGTTATATGCTATACTCTACCTACACAGTGGGTGGGTGTTAAAAATAGAATTTTAGCCTAGAATTTTTATTAAATGTTGTAATTTTGGTTGATGATACAAAGTTGTTTTTTTTTTTAATGTAGATGACTATATTCATACTGTATGGTGGAGATAGGTAAGGCCATGCTGCAGTAACAAACATCCCCCAAATTCCAGTGTCTTAAAACAACTTTTCAAATCTTCCTTACCATGCATCCCTTTATGACAAATTAACTTTTATGCCCAAACTCCAGCAGACCATGATGCCACCATCTCTCTCTCTCTCTCTTTTTTTTCTTTGATAAAGTAATATTTCTGTGTGAGCAGTTTAAACATTTTATTAAGCATGGAAGAATGTAATAATAGAAACCAACATCTACCTATTTCATTAACATTTTGAACAATAAAAAATACTATATGAAAGCATTTTAAGCTCCTTAAAGAAAAGAATCTTATCAAATTCCGGATATTACAATAATGGTGCTTCCTGTCATTTCAGATTGTCTAGTTTCAATATAAAGCATCCAAATCAAAACTGAAAATAAGACTTGACCACATGAAATTTGCCAGGAGAATTTTTATTAAAGATTTTATTAAAGGGCAGAAGTTCAGCTTAATCTTCAGCAGAATGAAGGATTGTAACCCATTACAGTGTCAAAAAAGATATTGAATTTAGTTTTGACACATGGAAAAAGTAAATTTTAGCTTTGGGTATGTGGGAAAGTCTTCTAAAAGGAGAGAACTGAAAAGACTGTCATTGGTTGTCATATTGTATGCATATTAACCCACCATGTTTCTGACCCATCACCATGATAAATTTGTAGCTTTTTCTGTCTGCCAGGACTAGTAATGTACAATGTATTTAACAACTAAATTGGCATGTAGAAAGTATCATTGACCTTTGAATTTCAAAGGACAAAGATTTACAAGGACACTCATTCCAAAATAAACCATTTAATTTGTGTCCCTGTGTTCCCTTGAAGTAGCAACAGAAATGCAACATGCTGCCAATTCACAGGAAAAAAAGAGAAAATATCTTCCCAAGTGGGAGATATACCAATATAATTTGGAAGCCAATAGAAATAAAATCCAGTTTCTCTTGATTCTTACTTTAAGCCATTTGTTTTGGCTCTATAATTACAAGTGTTAAAAGAGCATATAATCATAGTCAGATGGTTCTTTAAAATGATAGAATTTTAGAAGCATGCATTTTTTTTTTCTTTAACCCACATAGTCAGGTGGGATATATGGAATCCCTACTTTTTGTTCCACTCTTCTCCCTTCAGTGTTGAACATCTAGAAAGAAAAATCTGTATTTGCCTTTTTTCATAGCTGGCTGCCACTCACTGCTTAACCATTTGTTACATGAGTTTGTCTTAGAATTATCTAATTGCATTAATTTATTCCTTCCTTCCTTTTTGCTCATTCATGCATTCATTGGTTACTGTTGAGCACTTCCTTATGTGTCTCAGGCAGTGTCCTAGTTACTGGGAATGTAAGTGTAAACACCACCTATGTGAACCTGGCCCCTTAGACCTTATACCTTTCAGAGGGTGAGAGGGAAGAAGACACAATAAACAAGTGAACAAATAAATGAAGAGGATAATACCAGAAACTGTAAAGGCTATAAAGAAAAGAAAACAGAGTGATGTGATAAAGTGGCTGGGTAGCAATGAGTAATTGCCATCAGTTAGGACTTAAGCTTCTCCGACGATGTGATATTATACTGGGAGGTGAATGATCTGGAAGAGTAGATCAAAAGAGAATTTCAGGCAAATTAAAGAGTAAAACCAAGGGCCAAAGCTGAGCACAAGCTTGGCTTGTTCAAAAACCTGAAAAGTTCCAATCTATCATACAATGGCCAGCTTGGCTCTCTCTGCATCCTGATTGTACCTTCCTCCCTTAACATAGAGAAGCAATGTCACAGAGTGGATAAGAACCCAGGTTCTGGATCTGATGAATTGGGATTGAGTTTGGATTCTGCTACTTCTTCCTCTGTGAGCCACAGTTTCCTCAACTGTAAAACAGAGTTGCATTAGTCAGGGTTCCAAGCAGAAACAGATGGCATATCCAAATTAGGTTAATTTGAGGAGGCTTATTTGCAAAAGAGGTAATTACAAAGGTGTGGGTAGGGTGAAGGAAGCATGAGGAGTTGTATCAGAAGTTAGGGTAAATAGCCCCGGAAATGTCACCACCTTTTCCTTTTTGGCCCAAAGTGACAAGGTAGGGAGCTGTTACTGGAACCTGAAAAGAGAGAGAACACGAACTATTTTGAGAGAAGCAGTGACCTGGCCCCAGACACCATCATGGCAACACGACACACGACTATGGACACCATCATGAGCTCAGAGTGAGAGGAGCAGGCTCTGACTTTGCTTTCCTTTCTACCTCCAATATCCTAAAGATGCTCCCTGTCGTGGAATTCAGCTGGCAGCCAGAAGACAAGAGAAACCTCAGTGTGGTCCAGATAGGGAAATATTCTGGAATGCAGAGTGGGATGGAGAATGCCTCCGGAAGGGAAAAAAATGATGACAGGAGATAACACATATAGCTACTGCATGGAGTGGTCTTGAGAAATATATAAGACAATGTATGTAAAATGCTTAGTTTTAACTCTCTCCATCAAAAGAATCTGAAACACAAATGGGAAAATGCAAATATTTGCTAACTTCACATTAGATCAGTGGTGCATTTTCTGTAGTTTCTGGATGTTTTCAGTATTTCCTAATATTAAAAAGTACTTGGCATTGTGTCTGGATCATAGTAGGTGTGTGATTTAAATGTTAGTCACAAGGATGATAACAACATAAGCATTTCACCGCATCTGCCCCTAAATATTTTTTCTTCTCTCTTTACAATAATCTGCTTTGAGAAGTTTCATTGACAGTGGTAGTTTAACCCTTCCTCCCACAATGTGCATGATTTTCTGAGAACTATTTCTAGCCTACATCTGTATCCCATGTTCCAAACTTTTCTTTCAAACCTCCCATCAATCCATCTATAACTAGTTTATAGGCACTCATAACTCATCCTCTCCCCAAACCAGCTTTTTCTCCTGTGTCCCTTTTGCTTTTAATCAGAATAACTGTTGAATCCACCCATTTATTGCCATTGGCCTTGACACCCCCATAGTACAAACTCGTGTCATTTATTTCCTGCATATCACCATCTAACAGGTCTCCTTGCATCCAGTTTGGCTCCTTCACAAAGCAGCCAGAGTGATCTTTTTAAAAAAGTGTATCAAATGAGGTTATTTCCTGCTTAAAACCCCTTCCTGGGTACAGTTTGAGGATCTGCATTTTAAATAAACTACCCAAATGACTCTGCACAATTTCTACACCATTTGCTTCCAAGTTAATTCATCTTTTCTTTTATTTTCTCTTCTTTTCTGTTTTTTTAATTTTCTTTCTTTTTTTCCTCCCTCCCGCCCTTTCTCCCCACCACTCTTCCTTTCTGTCTCTCTCTCTCTCTCTCTCTGTCTCTTCCTTTCTCTCTCTCTCTCTCTCTCTCTTTCTTCTGGCTGTAGTGTCAAACATACCAGAGTTGAAATCCCAACCTTGTGTCTTACTGATATGGAATAATATACTTAATCTCTCTTTATCTAACAAGTAAGGCTAAAACACTTACCTTGCAGGGTTGTGGTGAGCATTGAAGGGGAGAATATCAACACTGTAACTTGCATAACACCTGGCATACACTGAGGACTTAAGTGCTTGCTGTTAGTGCTATACGATGGTTGTCTTTTTTTGTTATTTACCTTTTAAAATTAATCTTTATTAACTCAATTTATGTATAAAACTATCAGTCTAGCACCAAGGACTGCATTTCCATTGATCTCATTTCCCACTTCACACTTTAGGCCACCTGCTGTCCATACACGCTGGCATGTTCCCTTGCCCACTCATTCATTCCCTATGTGTTCTCCCTACCCTTGTGAGAACTCTACCCACTCCTCAGCCAGCCCAAAGGCTGGCTTCTCCATGTAGCCTTTGTAGATGCCTCAGCAGGACACAATCACTCCTTCCCTTCATCTTCTATAAAATGGAATTCCCTCATATCTATGATAGTATATGCTTTGTCTTTATAAGAGTTTTATTTCTCCTATTAGATCGTCTGTTATTTAAGGATACAAATTATATTTCAATTATCATGTAGTCTCCAAATTTTTGCCCAAATGTATACCATTCAATGAATATTTATTGATTTGTTAAGTGAATGGATTAAAAAAAATGAATCTTTTCCCGTACCTTTCATCTCAGGAATTCCAAGAGGTTATAAAGAGATGTAGACTGAAAATCAAACATCACAATGGGATGAGTATAAAAAGCATATATCTTTTCTGCATTAAATACAAGGATTTTTAAAAAGGCTTCTCAAAGCTGAAAAAGTAAAATGAATTAAGCACATTTGTATACTGGTGGTAAAAGTGTAAAATTAGAACAATCTTTGTGGAATAAAAGTGAACTATATATCATAGCCTAAAAATATGTCATATAATACAATGAATATCACTTTTAGGAATTCATCTGAAGGACATAATCAGATATACAAAATGCAGTGTTATTTATAATAGAGAAAAAATGGAAACAATCTAAATGTCCATCAATAGTTGAATTGCTAACTAGCAGTTCCTTTATTCATAATATTTTTAGTGAGTGCCTACACTATGCCAAGCACTGCCTAAGCACTAGTAAACCAAACATTCACAGGATGAGCTCTTGTGATGATTAAAAATCGTGATTTCAAGGAATAAGATAAGATATGAGAGATGTTGGCATTTATAACATTAAGAGAATAAAAAATAGAGCACAAATTCCCCATATAGCTATTATCTGATACAGTGTTCTTTTCTTTGAAAACTATACACGCATAGGAAAAAAATGGAAATAAATATGGCAAAATGTCGAGGGACTAGCTAGTCTTTAGTTTTAATATAAACTGTTCTGTATGCTTTAATTTTTTTATGCAAATATATACTACTTTGTAATGAGAAAATAAGAGATGCTATCAAAAGGGGAAAATTTTAACTGGATTCAGGGAACAGTGTGGGAAGATCATGGAAGGAAAGAGAACAAAAGAATCATGACACTGAGGCAGGTGAACCATCACTTTCCCCACTGCCCCAGTCCTTAGCCAATTCTCCCTTCCCTGCAAGATGAACCGTCTCAACCATTGAGTGGTACCCAAGGTACTTCAGAAGTCTTTTTCTGTCTTATGCGACACTTGACTCTTCACGAGGCCATAGTGTCTGTGTTCACACCAGAATCCTTATGTACATATGTATAGACAGAGATTCTGAAATTTTAAGATACTAAAGACTAATTTAGGAAGCTGATTGAAAACTTGGACACCCCACCCAACCCCAACAGCTCATCTGGAAAGAAATCTTGAAATCTGCATTTTCAAAAGTATTTCTAGATGATTGTCTTGTCAATTCTTGGTTGACTACATATTGACCATCACTGGACCAATTATGGTGTGACTGTAACTTTTCAGATGTTATTCATGTGCCTTTCTAATGACTCCCGTGGAAGAATAAGCGGCTAACTGGAGGGAATCCAGCTATCCTGCATGACCGGGGTGCAGCAGTATGCAGAGTGAGTTGCATTTTGATAGGTAGACAAAGCCAGGAATGTCTGGCAAGTGAGAGGGAAGTCTCTGGGCTTAAGCATGAGAACAAGGAAGGGCATGTACTTTTCAGTAATGTGTTCAGTCAATGTGAGAGAGAAGACTGGAAAATCAGGTGGAGGCCAGTTTGGCCAAAGATCTGAATGTCATGTGAAAGAGTCTGTGCTTTTTTTGTAGGCAATGGTGAATCACTGAAGATTTTGGTGCAGGAAGGCAAAATGAGATTCTATGTGTATTCTAACAAAGCAGAAGCAGGCAGGCCAATGATACAGGATATCGAACTCAAATGGCCTGGGTTTGGGCCCAACTCTGCCACTTATTAGCAAGTGATTACAGGGCAAGTTAATAAAGCTTTCTAAGCCTCAGTTTCCTTATCTCTAAAATGGGCTTAATACAAACTTAGAGTTACTATGAATAGCTTATACTTTTATATAAATTCAGGACCAAGCTTCCAGTAAATATGCAATAAATGGTGCTTAAAAAGACAACTTCTTAGAATGGTGGAACACAGGTAAAGATGAAAAGATTGGAGTCAGTGAGAGCAAGAGGACAGAGCCTGCTATCACCTTGCAGTATTTGATATGTCTGTTGTATATTGGTCTTGTCTTCTCTCAAAGATAGTAAGACTCTAAGGGTGAGTATAGGTCTGTGGAATGAAGCAATCATTGCTCTACAGTAGTATTTCTCAAATTGGGTTCCCCGTCTTCTGGTGGTCTCTGACCTAGTGGTCTCTCTGTAACTCCTGTTGCAAATGTTTCAGAGATCTGTAGGAGAGATTAATAAATACATTTTACACACATTTTACGAATATGGGATGTAAACCTTATTGTGTTAGTCACAGACTTCCCATTACATTGTAGGGTTTTGTATATTCTATCAAGACTGATGATCATCTCAGCTAACAAGCAGTTGTCAAATTTACATTTTATTCCTATTGTATATGCTATATTCTCATTCCAGAAATATCTTCAAGTCATCAAAAGGGGTTCATTGATACATAAAAGTAGCAATTAAATTGTTACATAAGTTCTAGAACTCAGAAGGAGTCACCAATATAAACAGTGACTGGAACTCCAGTACAAATCTATAACATGAATGGGTATTGTTTTAAGAAAAATGAATCTTATGTGATAAGTTTATTCCAGCTGAAAAAATAAAAATGTAGATAGCAAATATAACGACAAATATCTTAGCCATTGCATGTAACTAGACCAGCAAGCCCTATAAAACTTCATTATAAAACTTTACCCAATATGGGAATAAAGCCATAGAACTGTTCACATTATCCATAAAGCACTGACCTCTCTGTTTTTCCTGAATAAGCTCAAAATCATTCTTTCCAATGTAAAATCGATCACTTTTGTTGTCAGTGGTGGAAAAAAGACCAGAATTACAGAGACACCTTTCAAGGTTGCATTCATCATGGCAAAACACAGGTACAAGTCACACTAGTGCCAAGAAGCTAATAAAAGCAGCTGCCATGTTAATGACAAATAGTATGATCACAGCGAAAGCAGAATGAACTATTGGCAAAATTCCCTTATCAAATAACACTGATGGATGTTGCAAAATATCAATGGCATACATTGTGGAAAAGCAATTACACTCTGGTGCATCTGCTCGTACATATTTCATTGTATACCTGGGTGATGGTACTGCTGGAGAGAGTATGAGTTAGTTCAAGTGTAGTACGTGAATGGAGGAGAAGTGCTTGACAAGTTTTATTCTGTTTATCCAGGCTATAAGAGAAGAAGTGTGTCTGTTGGTTCACAATTCTTTTTTGTCATCAATGAGTAACCTAGAGAACATGCATTTAGATCAGTCCTGTTGGCGTCCAACCATCCATATGTGGCAAAGATGGGTTTTGCTTTGTCAAGAAAAGGATTTGCACCTTAACGTCAATTCGCCAAAAAAATTGACACAAATAATGACATAAGATTGGAAGAATCAATATAAGATTCTCCTCTTCTACTCTGAAGTATGCTGGCTTTAAAGAGAAAGTTGTTCAGAAAGCGATTTTAAAATGAAAGGTGATATAAGAACACTCTTTTGTGATACTACTAATAGTAATTTAGACTATTTCTATGATTTTAAGTCATTTGCTCAAGTGGCAGATTTCAGAAATACGTGCAGTATTATTAACAGACTAAACCTATTACTTCAGGGCCAAGGCCAAAATCTATGGGGTTTTTTGTTATTGCTGTTGTTTTGCCTTTTATTTTTTATGATGAAACTCAAGAAGACAAAACATGGTGCAAACAGCTTAACTACTGAGTTGAATTGAATTCTTCCCAACTTAGGTTATTTTCTTTATAGATCACAAAATAAGTTACTAGCATATTTTAAGACATATCATATTTTAAAACTACATTCAGATGTAAAGCATTAATAATTTTAATAAACATAATTAATCAGTGAATTAAAACCCAGCTTCCGCTATCTCCTGAGGTGACTAACCAGCTAACCAGCTTTTCAAATAGAAAGCTTGATAAACTCTGAAATCACATGGCATTCCAAAAGTAGTCTTCAGTGAGAACTCTTCAAATCCTGTGTTCATATTTCATATCTCTATCTGGAACTATCAGCCATAGGAACAAAATAGTTGCTATCATTTTTGACAGCAATAACTGTGGTCTGGAATCTTCTAATACGGTAGCAATAAAGAATAAGAAAAGCTACCAACTAGAAGTAAAACCTGACCAATAGCTATGTCATCAAGCTACATGTAATTTGCTAAGAGATTGCAAATGATAGCATCATTCACTGATTTAAAAAAAAATGTTAATTTTAGTGGTAGTAGGTTCTGATTATTTTTTATTTGCCTGTCAAATATTCAATAATAATTGAAGCTCTGTGCTCTACTGTCAGTCCCACTAGCGATTAGCAAGTGAAGTGACTTCTCTGGACTCCGATTGTTCGATCTATAAAATAGGTACAATAATGCTTCTCCCTCTTTGTGCTCTAGAACTCTACATTACCTATTTTAAAGTATCTCCAAAATTTTTAGTCCCTAAACATAAGAAATGGGAGTGAAATGTGTTCTATGCTGGAAACATTTTAGGAAAGCATTGAGAAGCCTTTCTACTGCTGACACCAAACCAAGGGCTGAGATAAAGTGGCTGAGAGTGTTAGGTAAATAGTTAGGATCTCTAGCTCTTCTCTGGACAAGGATTCCCTGTTTTGGTGCTGTTTCCAGCAATTGCTCCACCTGGGAAGAAGGATAAGGGCGGGCACTCCATTCTGGTTTTGCCCCACCCTAATCCTATCCCGAGGAACTGCTACACCTGGGGAAGGAGGGCATGCTTTATCAATCTAAGAATTCCCCAGCCCAGGCATAATAAGATTTAGAAAGTAACCTAGAGTAACCTAAGGGTAATTAATATGCCATTAGCTTGAATCTGCATTGTGTTTATGCCCGCCCCACCGGCCCCCACCCTGGGCTTTCTTAGAAGGAGATCTTATATGCAGATGGCATTTGGAGGACACCTGTTGATCATTTGATAACATCCTACACCTCCCAGGAGCCCTCCTCCAGACTGGGCTAATAAAAGGAAACAATCCGAGAAGTCATAAGTCAGTGGGTGGGTCTGTCAGTGCATGAGTTGGTCTGTCTCTCTCCACTTGGGGAGACAGACCCATTTTGTTCTACAATAAAGAGCTGCTCTTGTGAAACTGCTCCCTGCCTAAGGTTGCTCCATCGTATTGGGCTTGCTGGTGATTTTTCCAAGAAAGGACTCAGAGGACCGTGATAATAGTCTGAACTTGACATTTTGGTGTGTCTGGTCATTCTTGAGCTAAGAGCACACCAAGAACCAAGGGCAGCCTCCCACCTTGACATCTTTGGTGCCGAAACCTGGGTTCTGACAAGAGTATCTATAATAAAGAGGTAAGTCTGCAGCTGGTTATTCCTCTTGGGAGACAGCAGAAGTCTGTAGCCAAACATATAATCAGCTACCCAGCTTTGTGAAGGAGACAGGCTCGTAAACCTAGAATCGCACGGCGTTCCAGGGTTAGTCTTCATTGAGAACTCTTTTAACTCTATATTCTTATTTCATATTTTACTAACCTTAGAAATACTATTAAGTAATAATCTAAAAGCTGCGGTAATTAACTGACTCAGAAGATAAGAACCTCAGAAAGGGATTGCTAAGAAAAAGTAAGAAGGTAATAACTGATATCATTCTCCCAAGTCTTTTTATTAGGCTGGTCATTCTTTTCTTACACAAATCTGGCTCTGGAAGGAATGTAAATACCTGTGACCTGGGGTGATGGATATTTTTCAATCTGTCTTTGAAAATGTTTAGTTGACTTGTGTTGTTCCCCTTCAAAAGAGGGTATATACAAAAATCTCAACATTAGCAAGATGCAGACACAGGGATTTCAGTGTGCACGTTTTACAGAGATTTTAATATAATATTTACTATGCACATAAAACCAAGTGAAAGGGAATGTGAAAAACAAAAAATCAATCAAAACTAAATTGCAAAAAACTTCATAATCTATTGAGAAAAGAATAGACAAAGACAAATTACTGTAATAAGGTAAACTCTATAACCAAACTGCCACAAAACCTGACCGTGCCAATCTAAAGAAAGAGAAAAATTAGGATCATAACAGCCAAATATAATCCAGAAAGAAAACTGGTAGTGGAAATAGAAATGATCATGAATGAAAATCTGTATCCTAATTTTAAATTCAAAGTTTTTTTATTTTTTATTTTTTCAGCATATTACAGGGATACAAATGGTTAGGTTACATATATTGCCTTTACCCAACCCACGTCAGAGCTACAAGTGTGTCTATCCCCCAGATGGTGCGCACTGCACCCATTAGGTGTGTATATGCCCATCCCTTCCTCCCCGCTCCCATCTGCCTGACACCTGAAGAATGCTATTGCTATATGTGCACTTAAGTGTTGATCAGTTAACACCAGTTTGATGGTGAGTACATGTGGTGCTTGTTTTTCCATTCTTGTGATACTTCACTTAGTAGAATGGGCTCCAGCTCTATCCAGGATAATATAAGAAGTTCTAGACCACCATTGTTTTTTGTGACTGAGTAGAACTCCATGGTATACATATAACACATTTTATTAATTCACTCATGTATTGATGGGCACTTGGGTTGTTTCCACATCTTTGCAATTGTGAATTATGCTGCTATGAACATTCTAGTGGAGATGTCTTTTTTATAGAATTTTTTTGTTCCTTTGGGTAGATTCCTAGTAATGGGATTGCTGGATGGAATGGTAGTTCTACTTGTAGCTCTTTGAGGTACCTCCACATTACTTTTCATAGAGGTTACACTAGTTTTCAGTAACACGAGCAGTGTATGAGTGTTCCTATTTCTCCACATCCAGGCCAACATTTATGGTTTGGGGACTTTTGATAAAGGCCATTCTCACTGGAGATAAATGATATATCATTGTGGTTTTCATTTGCATTTCCCTGAGGACTAAAGATGTTGAGCATTTTTTTACGTTTCTTGGCCATTAGTCTATCTTCTTTTGCAAATTTTCTGTTCATGTCCTTTGCCCACTTTTTGATAGGGTGCTTTGATTTTTTTCTTGCTGATTTTCCTGAGTTCTATATAGATTCTAGTTATCAGCCCTTTATCGGATGTGTAACATGCGAATATTTTCTCCCATTCTGTAGGTTGTCTGTTTGCTCTTGTGATAGTTTCCTTGGCTGGGTAGAAGCTTTTTAATTTGATCAGGTCTCATTTATTTTTGTTGTTGATGTGATTGCTTTTGGGGTCTTCTTCATAAATTCTTTGCCTAGGCCAATGTCTATAAGAGTTTTTCCAACATTTTCTTCTAGTATTCTTAGTTTCATGCCTTAGGTTTAAGTCTGTTATCCATTGTGAGTTGATTTTTGTAAGAGTTGGGACGTGCGGATCCTATTTCAGTCTTCTACATGTGGCTGTCCAATTTTCCCAGCACCATTTATTGAATGGGATTCTTTTCCCCAGTGTATATTTTTGTCTGCTTTGTCAAAAATCAGATGCTGTATGAGGATGGCTTTATATCTGGGTTCTCAGTCATGTTCCATTGGTCTATGTCTCTGTACTTGTGCTAGTACCATGCTGTTTTGGTTACTGTAGCCTTGTGTAGCTTGATGTCTGATAAATTGATGCCTCCCAATTTGTTCTTTTTGATTAAGATTGCTTTTGCTATACAGGGTCTTCTCTGGTTCCATACAAAGTGTAGAATTATTTTTTCTAGATCTATGAAAAATGATGTTGGTATTTTAACAGGGATTGCATTGAATCTGTAGATCACTTTGGATAGTATAAACATTTTAACAATGTTGATTCTGGTGACCCACGAACATGATATGGTTTTCCACCTGTTTACGTCCTCTGCTATGTCCTTCTTCAGTGTTTCGTAGTTCTCCTTGTAGAGGTCTTTTACCTTCTTAGTTAAATATATTCCTAGGTATTTTATTTTCTTTGTTGCTATTGTGAAGGCTATTGAGTCTTTGATTTGTTTCTCAGTTTGACTTTTGTTGGCATTTAGGAATGTTACTGATTTCTGTATATTGATTTTGTAACCTGAGACTTGCTGAATTTGTTTATTAATTTCAGTAGTCTCATGGCAGAATCTTTGGGGTTTTCTAGATACAAGATCATCTCGTCCGCAAAGAATGATAGTTTGACCTCTTCTGCCCCAGTTTGGCTGCCCTTCATTCTCCTCTCTTGTCTGATTGCTCTGGCTAGGACTTCCAGCACTAAGTTGAATAGAAGTGGTGATAGAGGACAACCTTGTCTGGTTCCAGTTCTAAGTGGAAATGCTTTCAATTTTTCCCCATTCAGTATGATGTTGGCTGTGGGTTTTGTCATGTATGGATTGTATCATTTTTAGGTGATTCCTGTCTATACCTATTTTGTTAAGCATTCTTTTGATAAAAGGGTGTTGAATTCTGTCAAATGCTTTTCCTGCGTCTATTGATAGGATCATAAGGTCTTTGTTTTTCCTTCTATTTACGTGGTGTAATTCAAAGTTTAAAAGGTAAGAAGAATCCAAGCATTTTGATAGATCAAAAAATTTATTTTAGATTTGATATGAAAAACACATTAAAATCAAACCAAAGTGGGAATAAAAGTTGAAAAAACTTGGTCAATGTGATGAGGATGTTAAAAATATTAGATGCTGTATAGTTTATTTTAAATTAATTATGATTACTTATGTAACACATTAGATTTTGCTAGTTCATATCTTCTCTCCATTGGAGAATGAAAGAATATTCAAATTGAGAAGACAGTTTTTTAGGAAGGAGGATTTTCCTTTATGCAGTTGAATATATGTAGACATCATTCAATCTACCCACCAGCAAGGTCAGCCCTGCCCTTGGATGAGTCCATAGGACATGAATAAAATGATTTATGAGCCATCAGTGACTAAATTACCTTTTTATAAGCTCATCATTGCTATTAATTTATTGATTGCCATTATGTTACAAATTACATTTGCATGAATACTTTAATATAGTGTTAAATATTTAGAATTCTTTAGAAAGAAAAAGATGAGATAAAATATGTCATATTATTTTTACTAAATTTTTGTGAAGTCAAATAATGATATAGTATAATTAAAGTGCAAAGGTAAGCTAATTGGGAGATGGACACACACACACAGAAAATTACTATAACCATAATCTCATTTGTTTTTGTTTTGGCCAAATGGTCAAACAGAAATAATGCTCAATACACACACACACATATCCCACCAAAGTAAACTTAATAGTAGAGGAAGTAAACATTAACAAAAGATATAAAGAGGTAAAATTCATAATAAATATATATTTACAAAAGTCTATGTGCCAAATATCATGGAGCCAACATTTATCAGGCAAAACAATAGGAGAAACAAGAAGTAGACATAAATAATATAATTTTATTCACTTATGTAAGTCTATAACAGAATGGAGAAAGACATAAATAACAATTACAGAAGTAGACCCTATATATGTCTGATATAGATATGAAGATAGTTATGTGTATCTTCTCTATATATGTATATAGAGAGAGATGTAAATAATTATATATGATATAAAAGGAGAGCATACATGCTTTAAAAGTTTCCACAGACCAGTCATGAAGATGTCCTTATAATAGCTCATCTCAACTTTCCAAATATAGAGTTAACAGTCTCTGATTATAATGAAATATAAGTAGAATTTAATTGTAAAATCACAAAAATATTTCTATAACATGAACATTTAAAAGAAAACAACTTTATCTCAAGCAATCATAGATTCAAAAGGACGTGAGGTAGAGATGTTGAGTTTAAATTACAAGGGGAGGATTTGTCTTTGAAAATAGGAGAGATATCGCTTCCCAAGAATCTGAAAAGAAACAAATGAGATGTCAAGATGAAGTTTAAAGGAACATACAATTGGTGCCTGAATTTTACATTAACTTAAAATGTTATTTTACATAATATTTAAATTATAATTCCAGATATTTTCTATGTATGTACAGAATATTAAGAATTTCAGATGGTAAAAATACCCAAAATAATTTAAGAGACAAAGAATGCACTGTAATTATTTGAATGCATAAAATGACTAATATTTCTCATATTAGAAATGCATCTATAAATTGACCAAAAAAAAGAAGTTCAATATTAGACAGAAAGTAATCAAAAGAAAAATTATAGAAGAGGAAATGTAAATGACCAATAAATAGATGCCTTTAGGGAAAAGTGAAAACAACATTGACTTGCTCACCCAATTAGGAAAATCAAAGATTGACAACTTCCAGTGCTGGTGAGGGTATATAGAAATGGACATTCTTATTCCTTGCTAATCCATTAACCAATGGTTAACATGGGTCAATTCAAAGGGCTGTAATTGGAGGAGAAGGGCAGTCAATGGATATCTATATAATTTATACTTCTAAAATTAGCATGCATTAATTTGTAGTTTCAAAATCCAAGAACATAAATTTAATTTAAAAATTGTTAAATGTAAATTGATACTACCTTATATCAGGAAAAAAATACTAGCAAAAAAAATGAGGTATCTACTCATGACATGGAAAGAGATCTATCAATGTGTTTCAGGAAAAAAAAGAAATTTGCAGAATATTGTGCATACATACTATGGGCCTATATGTATAAATACAAAAAGTATGAATATGTATTTGCATATGTATTTAAAATAATTTGAAGGAAACATATAAAACACTTCAAGATCTCTTCTGGAGAATGGAATTGAAGTGAGCTGGAATAAGATGGGGGAGGCTGGGCGTGGTGGCTCACGCCTGTAATCCTAGCACTCTGGGAGGCCGAGGCGGGTGGATCGCTCAAGGTCAGGAGTTAGAGGCCAGCTTGAGCAAGAGCAAGACCCCGTCTCTACTAAAAATAGAAAGAAATGATTTGGACAGCTAAAAATATATATAGAAAAAAATTGGCCAGGCATGGTGGTGCATGCCTGTAGTCCCAGCTACTCGGGAGGCTGAGGCAGGAGGATTGCTTGAGCCCAGGAGTTTGAGGTTGCTGTGAGCTAGGCTGACGCCATGGTATTCTACCCAGGGCAACAGAGGGAGACTTTGTCTCAAAAAAAAAAAAAAAAAAAAAAGATGGAGGAGGAATGGAATGGTTTATTTCTTATATTTTATGCTTTTATTTTTTTACATTAAGTACATATAAATTTTTTATATAATATTCATTGTATAATTCATGAAAAAACTATATATGAGTGCTCCATTATATAATGCAATAAGGGAAAACTTGACATTAAAATGGAATGACAGTTAAGCAAACACTCTGAAGAACAAAAACTAATGCACCAGAAACAGGCAACCTAAAAAACAAATGTGCAAGGAGAAGAATAAGAAATCAAAGAAGGATAGTCATCATCATTAATAATTATTGTGGGTAATAACTATGAATAGTAATGATGGTGATTGTAGTGGTAGCCATAGCAGTATTAACCGAATGATAATTCTGGAGATCAGAATGCTAACAGACTGCAAACAAAATGTTGAACATTTTCAAGGAATTTGCCACCTTCAAGGAGTTTGCCACAGGGAACAATACTTCTCAATGCATAGATCAATTACATAGATTAATTTACTAAATTATCTTAATCATCTCAAATGGCTGCATGGAGTTACGACATAGAAAAATAAAAACAATAATAATTAAAAATAAAACGAATCAACCAAACAACCAACCAAATATATGTATAATGTGTATGTGTATAAACTTTGCGTGAAAGTCATCCCTTTTTTAAAAAAATTTTAACTCTGTTTTCGGGCGTGAGGTGAGGCTGAGTGAGAATGAGACTTCATAACTGGTTTTCTTGTAGTAGAGGCATATAAATCATGATGTCCTAAGGAGATCACAGGGAAACAACCAAACTAAAATTCCAGCTAAAATAGTAAAGTCAGGGGTGAAGACATTAGTGGGCTCTAGAAATTACTTGTCTGGAGACTTCTTGTTTCCAGCCAGAGGTAAAGACCCCTCTTTTTTCTTTCCTCCCCTCTCCCTTTCTTCTCTCCTCATTTCTTCTCTCTTTTAAATCAGAATTCCCCTTGAAGAGACTAGAGACAGCATTCAACTGACATAAAAGGAGGAATGAAAAGCTGGCAGAATATTCATTCATCATGCCACTTCTGCTCTAATAAATCTCCCATCTATATTTCGCCTGAGAAATGAAACCGTCTTTATGGGCAGGCTGAATCTATAGCTGTGTCTGTGTGGGAACTCCAGCAGTTCAAGCTGCCTGATGCACAGGTGTTTGATTTTATTTTTACTTAAAAGGCATCAGTCAGTATACTGATCTCTGGAGCTCAACTCCAGGTATTTCGTGGACTGGGGAAGCCAAAGGACATGGCTGCTACTGATCTTCTTCCATGTGCTCACATCTTCCCTCCACTTAATTTCCAAAGCTTGGTTAGTCTCCAAAATCAGCTCCTTCTTTTCACAGCCAGAGAGATGTTTGTTTGGAGCCCACTCGAATGGCACTTGTTTGTATCTACCTCACTGTATGTGATAGAAAATGCTGAATGTTCTCCTACCATCTTGCAATTCCCAAACGTTGTTAGATATTTTCTAAAGAGTTTATTCCGCACAGCCAAAGAAACAGTCCAGAGAATAAACAGACCACCTACAGAATGGGAAAAAATTTTTGCATACTACACATCAGATAAAGGACTGATAACAAGAATCTATTTAGAACTCAGGAAAATCAGCAAGAAAAAATCAAGCAACCCTATCAAAAAGTGGGCAAAGGACATGAATAGAAATTTTTCAAAAGAAGATATAAAAATGGCTAACAAACATATGAAAAAGTGTTCAACATCTCTAATCATCAGGGAAATGCAAATCAAAACCACAATGAGATATCACTTAACCCCAGTGAGAATGGCCTTTATCAAAAAAACCCAAAACAACACATGTTGGCGTGGATGTGGAGAGACAGGAACACTAATACACTGCTGGTGGGACTGCAAACTAGTGCAACCTCTGTGGAAAGCACTATGGAGGTATCTTAAACAGATTCAAGTAGACCTGCCATTTGACCCAGCAATCCCATTACTGGGCATATACCCAAAGGAAAAAAGGTCATTCTGTAACAAAGGCACGTGTACCCAAATGTTTATAGCAGCACAATTCACAATAGCAAAGATGTGGAAACAACCCAAATGCCCATCAATACATGATTGGATTAGTAAACTGTGGTATATGTATACCATGGAATACTACTCAGCTATAAGGAATGATGAAGATACAACATCTCTATGGTTCTCCTGGAGAGAGTTGGAACCCATTATATTAAGTGAAGTATCCCAAGAATGGAAAAACAAACATCACATGTACTCACCAGAAAATTGGTTTCCTTGATCATCACCTAAATACAAATCTGGAAAGGACACCAATTGGACATCAGACTGAGGTGGGGGGTGGGGGAGGGGATGGGGGTATGCCTACACAATGAGTGCATTGCGCACCGTTTGGGGAGTGGTAACACTTGAAGGTGCTGACTCGGGAAAGGGGGGGTGGGGAAAAAAATATGAAACTATTGTTTTTAACTTGCACTATTCACTTAATAATTTATCATGAATATTTCCCATATTATTTCATATCATTGTACAAGAAATAATGTATACATTATGAGGACATACTGTATCTAACAAGATATACTGTTAGACTCTTTGATTCTGTAAAAAAAAAAAAAAAAAAAAAGAGACACACTCTTTTAAAACAATCAATAAAATACTGTTGTATGAGTAAAAAAAAAAAAAAAAAAAAAAAAAAGAGTTTATTCCGCTGAGGAAAGAGCTGTATGTTTGTGAGTTCTTCCACATTAATATTTTCACGTGACATACTTTTGGACTGCATTTGAATTGTAAATTGTTCCCTGTTTTCTTTCAACTTGAAGGAGAGATTTCATTTTCCATTTTGGTATACTGGCTTGATTGCTGATTCATTCATTTCTTTACTCCCTTGTACAATCATCTATTTATTCATATGCTCACTCATTCATTCAGCGTTTCATCATGAAAAAGAACACACAGTCTCTTGAGCCTATTAATAGCTATACGATATTGGACAAATTGCTTAACCTTTCTGTGCCAACTGTAAACTGGAAAATTTCCCAATACAATCCTTACAGGATTGTTGTTAAGACATGAAGAAGATCTTGTATGCAAAGCAGGAAGAAGAGCTCCTGGCACATTACAGGCTTTGCCTATGTGTAAACTATTAGGATTCATTCATTCATTCCTACAACAGATTTTAAATTAGCAAATTCTCTGTGCCAGGCATTGTCATACATGCATACATGCTGGGGATGCAGCAGCAACTACAACAAGACAAGATCTGCTTTATAGAATTCTTGCTTTATTGAGTATGGTATGAAAATACATAAGCAGCAAAGGAGTCAGAAGCTGTTTCAGGTTATAGAAGTGACAGATCTGCTTTGTCATCACATAAGAGCCCCTCTGTTTCCTTCCCATGTGCCTCAGAAGACCCTGTTCTCTCTGTCCTCTGGCCACACCTCTTTCCACAGGGGGAAGGCTCTGTGGGCCAAAGGAATGTGCCACCAAGAATTAATGTCCCAGGTATCCAGATCCCCAGAATTCTTTGTTCAAATAATCCTAGCCACTTCTAAAAATTCCCAAAGGGTTTTCTCATCCCAAGGGGCAGCTGTAGGTATGCAGGAATATGCAGGAACCCTCTAGATGGGAGAAGTAGCCAGGGGGCAGTTTAAGTGGGAAGTTGAAGTCTTGAATACATGTGGGATTGGCTGAATTGTCCATCTACACATGTTTGAGGTTCTATCAGTTGGTTAGAGACAGAGCCGGTGTTGGGTAGAGAAGTGAGAGTCCTCCATTTGAAGTCTTTCCCCAGCCCTGTGCATAGTAGGACCAAGCCCAAGGGAGATAGTGTAAAAGGACCTGGAGTAAGGGTGCTGGAAGAGTGATCAGAGGTCCCTGAAAGGTGGCATTTTAGCAAGTCTTGCATGATAAGAAGGAGACAGTTTTGTGTAGCAATCAGAGCAGACCCGAGTCCTAGGACCAGGCAAACTCAGCCCCTTTGAAGCAAGAGAAGAAGCCAAAGGTGCCAGAGTAGAGTAAGCTTGAGGACAGTGGCCAGAGATGAACTCAACAGGCATGTTGGAGGCAAATTAGTGTAGGCCCTTGTAGGAAGGTTAAGAATGTAGGTTTCTAGGTTCTAAGAATGTAGATTCCTAAAATAAGCATCAAAATCTTTGACAAAAGTAAATGGGAATCCCAAGGAGATCTTTATGCACATTGAAATTTGACAATTGCTGTCCATCTTCTTAACACTAATAGCTAATGCTGTATCAATAACTACTTTAAAAAATCATCAACATACTAAAAGCTTTTTATTGAAGTATAACATAATGTTTTTTGTTCTTTTTTGAAAGAGTTGGAAAAGCCATTAACATCTACCTTAAATAATCTGTTCTGTAATTGGAGTCTTTTAAAATCTTAAGGATATGAAAAGGCAGTAATAGAGATAGGAATAAAGGAGTTGGTCATCTATTTTCAATATTTCACAATATAGCCAACTAAAATTTCATAATAGAAAATAAAAATGCTTTGTAGATTGACAAAAGCTTCAAATATTTTGTTTTTTACCTAAAATTTTATCAACATTATGTGTTAAGTTGGTTGTGTCATGTTAAAAATTTCATATTTATAAATTTATATGTCCTTGTTTTAAAACATTGACAACTATTAGATGCCATCAATGATTCAAGGAGTGATTAAGGGGAACTGACTCTAACTTTAGATAAGTGGCTTTCAATTATGGCTATGCCTCTTTATAGTACTTCCTGAAGCCTCAGTTGCCTTATCCGTAAAATGGGATTATAACAAATCATAATTTTATAAGGTTGTTTTTGAGGATTGAGATAAGTATATAAAAGTCTTACGTGGTATCTAGTTACATACTAACATGCTTAATAATGAAAAAAGATCATTAATATTGTTGTTATTTAGTAAAAGCACTTTGTTTAATAGGCAAAATTCTTTCAAGCTGTGGGAGATGACTGGAGAAAATATAAAGTCCAATGTTCTCCATTTTTAGCTGGTAAAGGGAAGTCTAGAGAGGTTCCTGGCCATACCAAGGTGGCATCTTAGATTAAGGACATGCTGGGATGGAATTCAGATTCCCTGGCTCTTCTGCCCCGATAGAACATTGCTACCTTAGGGTTGGGATTTCTTTCTGATGCTTCTTGGAGAAATCTCTGCATTCAGCAGTGATTTCCATGTCTTTCTTCAGATCAGTTCCCCAACTTTATGTAACCAAAGACACATTAGGAATTTTACTTTCTTGCTAAGTGTGATAGATGTTCCAGAACCTAGTAGTCCGTTGGGAACTAAATTTGTAGTCAAGTAATGACAAGAAGGGCCATTAACTTTCTCTTTGGATACCTCTTCTTTTTTGACTATGCTTGATTTGGCTTGTTAGCTCTGAATTTGAGATGTTACTGAGACATAAACCCTTGGAAGAATTGCATGAGATTTCAGCTGAGCTCTTTTGATTGTAGAAGTATTTTTCTTAGATGCATATTCTGAGCCTGTCGAGTATTTGGTCATATTCAAAGTGGTTACACTGGCACATGGGTGGGCTTTAGAAAAGGTACCTAAGGACTCTGGAGAAGTCTAAATAGTGAAGAGTTAGCAAAAAGTTTTCCAAAGCATAGCTCAGTAAAAGCACAGAGTTACATAACACAGAACTCTCACTTATCTGCAAGCCATTTCAGCAGCTTAAAATATGCTACTTAATTTCGAGTCATCAGAGGCTGTAAAGCATTGAGGTGCATATGAGTAGGGCCTGTACCTTGCATGTTAAAATTACACTTGTGAGAATGTTTTGAGCGAATGCTTTCACTTTTTCATGAACCAGGATGACATATATGAATAATTCATTCATGATAGCAAACGTGTAACCACAGAGGCTTCCTCCCCAGGGTGTCTCGGTATAGCTGTTGACAGTGCTAAAATGAGTGTTAACGGAAGAACATCACCAGGGAAGGACTGAGCGAAATCGGTAGCAGCCTACCTCTTGAGGCTGGCTGTCAGCTTTTACAGACAGGGCTCCTGTATAAATTCAGGTGTGGCTCTGTAAAGCTCAAGAAGCTAATGCAGATTAAAATGCTTCCAAGGTATGTTTACAGGGAACTGTGTATGGCTAAAGAGGATCCTGCATATTTTCTCTGGGTAATGGGTAAAAAATAGGAAGTCAAATATCCCCTGCTTTGGCTGTCTTTCTTGGGAGTCTAGCGTTCCTTTGTAGAGTTCAGAAAAAATGCCTTGAAATGAGACATGGACATCTAAAGGTGCAGGAATTTTCCCATCACAGTGGCACGGCGAGTCGTATACTTCCGATATTGCTTTGGACGAAGACTGCCAAATAATCTGTACAGCAGCCAATGCCATGCCTATGGCTCCAGTTATAATAGTAGCTAATAGGTGTGCCCTATCTCATTTAGTCCACACAACAACCAGATGAGATAGAGTTGATCATAATTATCCCCCCATTTGAGAGATGATTAAACTGAAGCTGAAGTAATTGGGGTAACTTGATCAAAAATCACCCAGTAAATAAAGGTGTGTGCCTGGATTTGAACAGATGTCTGCCTGACCAGAGCATTAGTTCACTGCAGTACGGTACAAAGAGGAAAGCGTGCACACACGCGCGCACACACACACACACACACACACACACACAAAGACCCAGATGGACCGTTTTTGTTTTGCTATCCTGGGGGGAATAAGAGTTAGGGAAGTATTACAAATTCTAAAGTTAACTCCACCAATGAATAGTAATATCTTACCTAAGTCACTTCATCTTCTGAACCTCTGTTTAATCATTTATGAAGGGAACCTGCTGTGTTTCCTTTGATAATTAAGTCAGTTTGCTTGAGAGTTCTCTGAAAACATGAGACACTACACAGATATGAGGTCCTTTGTCTGGGCAGAACTTAGAGGTGGAGACCTTGTCTTCAGGGCACTGGATTCACTGAGCACAATGTAAAGAAGGAGTTGCTTCAAGAGATAGACTACAAACTCCACTTGGATGATTATGCCAAAAGAAATGAAGTGTCGCTTAGGGGGACTGAAGGTTCACTGAGGTAGGAGTGTCTGGGCCAGAAATTCTCAGAAATGCAAATCATCCGGCATTGTTTTGTCTCAGCTGCATGGTCAGTCCTATATTCTCAGGAGAGAAGCCCTCTTTGAGTAGGAGAAAGGAAGTCTTATGAACCAAGGAAAAACAGGTTTTGGAGAAGAGTAGGTTAATCAGTTCTACCTTCAGAATAGATGATAGCAAGAAGTAGCTGTGGTTCCTCACTAGTAACCGTGGCGGAGAGAAGTTTATAATGTTGGTTAAATGTTGCAATATCCCATGCCTCCTGGCATGGTTGTGCCCTTTTTGTTTTTCATTAGGAATTTGTAGCAAACACTTTAAACCAAAAACACTTGTCATTAGCGAGAAGTTAGATGTACTACATCCATCAACCAGTTCTGGAAATTGGGTTGTAGGATAATCTGGTATAGATGTTCCCAGCTTTAAAAGGAGTTTGAGGAATTGAGCAAGGCTGAAGCCCTGATGAATACATATATGTGTATGGATCCGGTCTCATAGAGCCAAGGGGGTTGTGGAGCTAAAAATCAGAAGATAAAATCACTATCATTATCATCAACATCATCAATTACCCTTAGAGCCATCCACCAACCTGAGAGCTAAAGACATGTTATTTCACTTGATAATATACATAAGACAACTTTTGTGAGGGAGGCTGAATAATGTACCCAAAAACATATAAAAAGCAAGCCTCTCTAGTGAGCTTAGACCTATCTGATTTCTAGACCTTAAGGCAAAACTTTTGTCTTCTAGTGAAAATACATCTTTTTCCAATACTGACAAAAGTGTGAATCAAGGTCAGTATGAACTTCTTTGAAGGACTTCCCTATAAAAGAAAACATTGGTAGACTTAATTTCGTAAGTATTAAAGCTACTATAGTTCCCTCAAAGAACCATAAATAAAATTAAAAGGCAAGTAACAAGTCAAGAAAACATTTAAAGTATGTATGGTAAAAGATTAACTTTAGTTTATGAATAACTCTTATGTCTTAATAAGAAATTTAAAAAATAAGTAAAGAAAATTAATAGATAAAAAAGAAATAAAATTACCCATAAAGATATATTTTTAAAATTTGTCCCTTTTCTCTAAAAATCAATAAAAGTGCATTAAATCAATGACATACCATGGATTGAAAATAGCAATTGTACATAATCTTAGCAAAGATAAAATGAAATAGGCACTTTCATAATGGGGTTCTAAAATGGAAAATAATATGACAATTTATAGCTAAACTGAAAATATACAAATTGGTTAGCACAGTAATTTCACTTATAGGAATACATCCTAAGGAAATTACAAGGCTGGGTGCTGTGATTTAGCAAACAGTACTTTCAATGCAAAGTTATTTATAAAGTTATTTATAAAGATGCATATAGTTTTACTAGGAAAAAAAAAGTGAGTTTTAGGATATAGAATGTATGATTTGAGTTAAAAAAAATCTATGCATTGATAAAAGCAGGAAGGATAAACAAAACAGTGGTATCAGCTACATTATGTATAATATTTTCTTCTTTTCTGAACTAAATATATTTAACTTTAGAAATAAGAAATTATACTTATTTTGAAAGGAGGCAGTGTGATATGAAAATGTTTTTAAAAGAGGCAAAACTAACTCATTTCTTAACTACAATAATATCTAAAATAGAAATAATTTTTAAAATCACGAAAACCCACTGTAATGATATTATACATTTATAAGAGGAAAAGATGAGAAATGAATCATATTTTATGCATGAAATTTGCAGTAGTCCAAGCAATTAGAGATAACTAGAGAGCCGATGGCTCCAGATGGAAATGGAAGACTTTGTTTACTCTTACTGTAGAAGGGGCTGTAGGCTGAGGGTTGCAGCCAGGTGTGTAAGGGAACTTATAGATAGAAAAAGCATTGTGTAACTTTCTAGCAACAACATAGTTGACAGTAGTTAAGATTTACCTGTAAACTTGGTTGATCTACTAAAATAACAACAGATTCAGTTTTTTGCATTTTTATTTTCAATTATAGGGGAAAAAACCCATGTAACATTTACCATCTTAACCATTTATAAGCGTACAGTTCAGTAGTGTTAGATATATTCAGATTGTTGTGCACAGATCTCCAGAACTTTTTCATCTTGCAAAATGGAAGCTCTATACCCATTAAACAACTCCGTATTTCCTCTCATTCCATTCCCTGGCAACCACCCTTCTACTCTCTGGTTCTATGAATTTGAATACTCTAGGTACCTTATATAAGTGGAATCATACAGTATTTGTCCTTTTCTGCCTGGCTTATTTCATTTAGCACAATGTCTTCAAGGTTCATACATGTTGTAGCATGTAATAGAACTTCCTTCCTTTTCAAGGCTGAATAATATTCTACGGTATGTATATACCACATTTTGTTTGGCCCTTTATCTGTCAATGGACATGAGAAGACAACAATTAAAAAAAAAAACAGAAAATATCAAGGGTTGGCAAGGATGTGGACAAGTTGAAACCTGTGTATTGCTGGTGGGAATGTAAAATGAAACAGCTGCTATGGGAAATAGTATGGCTATTCCTCAAACAATGAAAAACAGAATTACTGTATAATTCAGTAATTCTACTTCTGGGTGTATTGAAAGCAAAGAATTGAAAGCAAAATCTCAAAGTGATATTTGCATGCCCACGTTCATGGCAGCATTATTCATAATAGCCAAGAGATGAAAATAAAGTTTTTAAAGGAACAATTTTACCACAGTTTACATGTTATTTAACAAAAAAGGCAAAGTCACTTAAGAAGTCAGCATGTAGCATCATCTTGCACAAGACAACTTGAAAGCATTGCAGTAGGATATGCACAAAGTGATAAAAGAGTGTTTCTGCAGGGAGTCAGGAAAGCATTCATGAAGGACATGGATAAGAGTGTCCTCACTTGAAAAGAGCGGAAAGGCATTGTGGGCACAAGATCAGCTCATGCAAAGGCACAGAATCATGATATAATATAGAACTTGCAAGTAATTGCAATTATTTTAGAGTCCTTAGTTCTTTAAATGGTTCTTCAAATTTTCTCTCTTAAATCCACCTTTTAACCTTCTGATGAGAGTCTGAGGTTTGATGTTTTTAGCCCATTCTTCATGACCCAGCTGAGGTCAGTCTATTTTTAGGGCAGTTTTAGGTTTACCCAAAAATGCGCCGAAAGTACATATACCCCATTGCCCCTCGAAGTTTCTCCTTACACTGGCATGGTACATTTTTTACAATTGATGAACCAATAACATTATCATTAATGAAAGTCCATAGTTTACATTACAGTCCACTCTTTGTGTTGTACATTTGCATGGGTTTTGACAAATGCATCATGTCCTATATTGATCATCACAGTATCATACAGAATAGTTTCACTTCCCTAAAAACCCCCCGTGCTCCTACTATTCATCCCTCCCTCTCCCCCAACCCCTGGCAACCACTGATCTTTTTATTGTCATTATGATTTTGCCTTTTCCAGAATGTCATATAGTTGGAATTATATGGTATGTAGCTTTTTCAGACTGGCTTCTTTCACTATTAGTATCTCCAGTGGATTTTAAAAGATTGAAATTTATATGGCAACATATCATTTATAGCCCTTTGACATCTAGAAATACATGTGTGATCCATTTAGCAGCAGTAGCTGATCATTACACACCTTTAGGGGGCATGATTCACATAAACTCTGATTTGAACAGTGCTCATGGAGCTACGTAATACAACAGCCCTGTACAAATAATAAAGAGGTCTTTGATGATCATTTTCCTTCCATATGCAATCTCTCGTTTGTCTCCCTGATTAGGCTACAGACATTTTTAGTACAATGTGACTTTATTTCTATTTCTTACCAAAGCATTCTTAGAATTGAATGACTTCCCAATTATAAGAACCTGAAAAATACTTACTTTTTTCATTCTATTTTAGTTGAAATTGGAGAAAAAAAGTTTATTCTTTATCTCAGGTTTTGTGTTGAAATCAGAAATATGGTTCGATATTTATACTGTAAATTGTAGCTATAAATTGTTGATAACAATGACTGTTATTTCACAAAATTTCATTCATTCATTCATTGCACTAGATACTGAGAAATCAAAATTAGTGAGAATTTACCTCTGTGTTATTTGCAGTATCATATGATTTGCTTATTTTAAAAAGTGTTAATGACACCACAAATTCATCCAAAAAAATAGAAGACAATGTGCGTATAAATTTTAAGTGTAGATGGAAACCTCATAAAATAAATGTGTTTATCTCTGATGTATTCACCTGATCAAGAAATTTTTAATGCTCCTAAAATATTTTATAATTGTTCAAAAACATTTATTTATTTTTATTTTTGAGACAGGGTCTTGCTCTGTCGCTCAGGCTGGAGTGCAGTGGCACAATCATAGCTCACTGCAGCCTCAAACTCCTGGGTTCAAGCGATCCTCCTGCCTCAGCCTCCTGAGAAGCTGGGACTACAGGCAGGCACAGACAACCACGCCCTGCTAATTTTTCTTATTTTTTGTAGAAATGAGGTCTTACTATGTTGTCCAGGCTGGTCTTAAACTCCTGGTCTTAAACTCCCACCTTAGCCTCCCAAACTGCTGGGATTATAGGAATGAGCCACTGTGCCTGGCCTGTAATTATTCTAAATTTTAGATTCAATTTTTGGTAGATTTGGGCAGCATGTGTTGCAAGGTGGCATGCAACTGGTTACTTTATACCACCTTTGATCATGAAATCCTATTTCCAAATTCATATTTTTTTGAGCCACTGTCTGCAGATTTTTTTTTCAAATGTCATATTTTAGATGGAAATTTCAAATTGTTTCCAAATTGAAGTTATCTATCCCAGTCAGACATATTCTCAACAAAGGAATGCTGTCCATTGAAGCCTTAAAAAAACTTTCCTTCTGTACTGAATGCTTCCCTTCTGCCAGCAAATGCACTCAGAATTCATTTATCTGTAAAAATCCATCCTTTCATCAGGCTTCTATGATACATCTTTTGGTCCTATCACTTATTTCCTTCCTCCTACTCCTTTATCCTCTTTAATCCCCTGCAATGTCATTTTCTTCTGAAATCTTGTCACCAAAGATCACTAGAGATACCTAATTATCACAATCCAAGAGCCTATCTTTATTTCTCAACCTAATTAAATCATTTCCAGCCTTGAGAGTAATTCCCTTTTTGAAAGTCTTTTTCATCCCTTGGCACATATTTTCATCTTCTCTTTCTGCCCATTCCTCCTCTGTTTCCTTCAATGGGTTACCTTCTTCCCTCTCCCTATGTAAGTGCACCTCTTCATTTCTTAGCATGTTCTTTTCTCAACTACACCCCACATTACCTCCTTCAGTGAATCACCAAATAGTGACTTACCAGTTGACACCCTGGTTTCAACCACTCTCTGACTGCTTAATCAGCCTTTCAGATTCCCAGCGGACACAGTCACCTGAATGCCTGGGGACATTATACAACTGATTCTTCCATCCATTCATTCACTGTCTCAACTTAATAAATTGGATCCCTGTATATTTAGACATTGCGGACTGGCTTAAACAAGACTGTGACTATCTCTGCCTTCATGGGCAGCTTACAATTTTACGGGAAAGAAAATAACATCATGGGAAGGTGACTCAACTTGTGGGAAACCCAGACTTACACTCCCTGGCAATGGTTTGTTTCTCTCGCTCTATAGTCACTCCATTTCCTCTCTTCTCTATATCAAGTAATGGAATCTCTACTCTCCACGAAATCTAGGGAAGAAAAATTGGAGACATCTTTCACTCCTCCTACTTATTCTTTCCTTGAATCAAATGATTTGCAAAGTATTAAATAACTTCCCTCAATAATGGCTCTCGGGTGCATCTAGTATTTTTTCAACTAGATCATTGTGATAGTCTCTTCCTTCATCCCAGCCTCTAATCCCATCCAGGCAATTTCCCCTGTCATTGCTGTCAATTTAATACTCCTGAATTGCCACCCTAATCAATCACTTTCCTGCTCATATAATTCTCATGACCTTTCAATGAGCCACCAAATTCACTAGAGACCCTCGCCTCCATTGGTACCCACCTATCTTTCTAGCCCTATCTATTAATGCATCCACTCTCCATTCTAAAAGGCAGTTCTCAAACCTTGGCATGAATCAGAATCATCTGAGGGCTTCTGCATAGATTTCTTCTCTCCTTTTCCTCCTAACTTCTACCAAGTTTCTGATTCTGTAGGTCTGGGTGAGGCCTAAGAACTCGGACTTCCTGTAAGCTCCCAGATGGTGATGATATTCCTGGTGAAGGAAGTGAACTTTGAGAACTATTGCTCAAGGAAAACTCAGCGGCTCACTCTTTCTTTTTATGTGCCCTTTATTCTTCCAAGTAAAATTCACTACTCTGGCTTTTTTCATTTGTTCACTCCACCTCTTCCTGTTGACATTCTACACATCATATCCTTTAAGTTATCTTCCTCCAGTAATATTTTCATAGTTTGTACAATTCATAAAGCGTTTCCTGAATCCTCATCAAAACCCCCCTTCCTGCGACCACCTAATCTGAGTTGCCATATTTTCTGGCCCACACGCCTGCCATGGCTTTGTAATTGGTCTCCCTGATTTTGTTCCTGTTTCTTAGAGGCATATATTTTATAATAACAAGGTGGTCCTTTTTTTCTCATCAAAAGTACAGTCAAAATAGTAACTACTGCCAGTTTCATGTATACATAGAAAACAAAGAGAGTAAATTTGTCATTTTATAATATTAAGAAATTTAATATTTGAGTCCAGTGAAATAGAAATAACTTTTTCCCTTTGGGTTTATCTCTTTTTTCTGGTTCATATTATTGACACAAATTGGCCTTGAACATTTGTGTTTTATTTTAAATAATGGAGGCATTTCATTTTTTTTTATTTTTATCAATCAGATGTAAACCCTTAATAAATAAATTAGTCATCAGGGAAATGAGGCTCAAAACCACAGTGAGATACCACTTCTCACTCATTAGGGTAGCTCTAATCAAAAACACAATGACAAATATGGAGAAATGGGAACCATCATACCTTGCTGGTGGGAATGTAAAATAGTGCTTTGAGAATCAGTCTGACAGCTCCTTAAAGATTACATGTAGTTGTTATGTGCCCAGCAATTACACTCATAAGTATATGCCCAAGAGAACTTAAAACATATCTTCACACAAAAACTTGTACACAAATGTTCATAGCAGCATTATTTGTAATTCTCAAAGGTGGAAACAACTTAAACGTCCATCAACTGATGAATGCTTAAATAAGATGTGACATATCTATGCAATGGAAAATTATTCAGCAATATAGAGTAATGGAGCACCGATACATGCCACAGCATGGATGAAGCTTGAAAATATTATTAGCGAAAGAAGCCCGTCACAAAAGACCACAAACTGTATGACATCACTTCTATGAAATCCCCAGAATAAGCAAATCTAAAGAGACAGAAAGTAGATTAGTGGTTATCCAGGGTAGGATGGGGTCGAGGAGTAATTGCTTATTGGGAAGGGGGCTTCTTTTGGGGGAAAATGTTCTAAAACTGTGCTGATGCTTATACAGCTTTGAATATACGCAAAACCATTGAATTGTACCCTTTAAGTAGATCAATTGTATGGTACATGAATTATACCTTTATAAAGCTGTTATTTAAAAAAAAAATCAAACAGGAACAACCTTAAGGTTTAAGAACCTCTCCTTGGCTAAGGTCAGGTAAAAGTGAAATGAAAAGGACAAAGAAAATTAAATTAAAGCTGCAGTTTAGTGCTTTGAGCAATTTTTAGCAGTGGGTCTATATTATTCAACATTTACATTGATCTCAATGACCTGAACACATCTATACTTGTTTTTAACCTGAACAGATTCATGAATTTCTCTCAGCTCTCTAATTCAAAGACTAGTTGACATGAAAGCATTTCCTTAGACCTTTCCTATTACTTTTCCTTTTATAATCAAGTTCACAGTGGCCCAAGGGATCATATTTAATTACAGCTTCTGCCTGTTACTGACTATTTGGTTCTCTTAAATAATTCTAGATTACTGGAACTCAGGAAATGGAGGAGAGAATCTACCCAATAAAAAATACACACTAAATAAATGTGAAAAAAATTCATAAAAGAGTTTAGGTTATATACAAAAGAAAGTTATAAACAAATATCTTTCCAGACCTGCATATTGTATTTTGAAAGGGGTATTATATGGTATTTATCTACTGAGTACATATTATGAAGATTCTTCTCAGTACATATATTTCTTTTATAAAACATATAAGTTTATAAAACACATCATCACAGGAATTCTGCATTATTATCACAGTCAGAAGTGGTTTTCTAAAAATAGTAAAAATATGTATGTAGCCTTTGAGGTAAAAAAGAAAAGAAAAAACTCTTAGAATATTTGTCACCTCAATGCTTGAGATTGAACCCCGGCCATTCCACACAGAGAAGAAATGGGCCTCAGACAATACTGCAAAATTGTCAATGTTGTAGTTTGCCTGAAATCACTAAGAGAAAATCTATTGATGGACAACATAGGAGGTCGCATCACTTTAAACTGACTTAATTGAATATTTAATTTTATATGGATGGATACATTAATATAAGATACAGATTTTAGAGAATAAAAATTTCTAAAGAACAATTTATTTATTTATTTATTTATTTTTTTTATTTTTATTTTTTTTTGAGACAGAGTCTCGCTTTGTTGCCCGGGCTAGAGTGAGTGCCATGGCGTCAGTCTAGCTCACAGCAACCTCAAACTCCTGGACTTAAGCGATCCTACTGCCTCAGCCTCCCGAGTAGCTGGGACTACAGGCATGCGCCACCATGCCCGGCTAATTTTTTGTATATATATATTTTAGTTGTCCATATAATTTCTTTCTATTTTTAGTAGAGACGGGGTCTCACTCTTGCTCAGGCTGGTCTCGAACTTCTGACCTTGAGCGATCCACCCGCCTCAGCCTCCCAGAGTGCTAGGATTACAGGCGTGAGCCACCGCGCCCGGCTAAAGAACAATTTAAATGTCAAAAGAAGAATAATGGACCCATAGAACTATTGTCTCCAAAATAATGATTATGCATATGTTAGAATCCCCTAGGGAGTGGGGAGAAAACATTGAAAAGTTCACTTGAATTTTATACCTAAATGATTAGAAATTAATATTTAGTAATATTTGAAATATAGACTGATGGTATATTTATGTAATTTTAATAAATATGCATGCATTTGTATTCGTGTTATACGCTAAAAAAATTACTAATAGACTAAGAGATCTACTGTGTAGGTTGGAAGCTACTGGTCAGCAAATGAAGCTGGGTAGCAGAAATGCATCTTGTGATTTTCTTCATGTTTAAAAAATGAATTATTTTCCAACATTTAAGATGCAGAAGATTATACATAGATCTAGATTTCTCATTGATCTCGAGAAATGAGAAGATCTGGAAACACTGAATTCAGATTCCTGTGTAACAACAGTTGGTTGAGTGATCAATGACTCTGTCCTTTACTCAAAATGGGCTCTCTAGTTTGACTAAATCTCTGTAATTCTTTATTATATTCTGCCTTGCTGGTTTTATTACTCTACATTATCTGCATGGCTCAGGTATACAATTAAGTTTGTAGCATAAGCTATTTCTGACCAAAACCCACAGGCCAAAACCCACAGGTGTGAGGCAGAGACCCAGTAATTGTTCACCACACCTGTTGACCCTCTCCTGAGCATACAGCTCGACTACGTTTTTCAGCTTCTTTTGTAGTTAGGTATGGCCATGTGATTCCGAATTCTATCAAATGGAATAGAATTTTGATGCTCTTTTCTTTATCTTCCCATAACTAATAAGTAGATATCAACAACTTGTATGGTCATGGAAACTACATGTGCAAAATGCAAAGATTCCATCCACCTGGGTTCTTGTATGATTGACAGGAACAAAATTCTCCACGTGTGTCCCTCCCATAGAAAACTGGATTCTAAATTAGCTTTGTGTTAAGTCACTGATATTTGAAGAATTACCTTAATTAATCAAAGATGTAATTGTCTCTTCATTCATCTCTACACTCTTCCTCACAGGAAATCCAGCCACCAGTCTTGAGAAAAGGAAAGGAGGGAGGGAGATAAGAAGGCAACATTGGTCTTTTCTAAGGTTGTGCTATTTCTTCTTGCACTTATTTGGCATTTCTTGGATGGCTTCTTACCCTTCATTTCATGCCTTACTCCATAGTATGTTCTAGAGACTATGTGTGAAGGGACTTCAAAAAGTTCATGGAAAAATGGAATTAAAAGATAAAAATAAAAAATATAAACTTTACTTCTCAATATAAGCTCCATGAAGTTCACGACACTTCTGTAAGTGGTGATAGTAGCCATTTAGTCCATCCCCAGATAACTGAGAGTACTAGGAATTTAGCCAGGTCAATGCAGTCTTTTTTACATTATTAAGTGAAGAAAAATAAGTGTCCTTTAAAGATTTTTTAATATTAGGAAACACAAAGAAGTCAGAAAGAGCCAAATCCAGACTGTAAGGTGGATGCCTCGAAAGCCTCACAAAATTGCCCTTGTTTGATGAGAGGAAAGAGCAGGAGCTTTGTCGTGGTGGAGAAGGACTCTCTGGTGAAGCTTTCCCAGGCATTTTTCTGCTACAGCTTTGGCTAACTTTCTCAAAACACTCTCATAATAAGCAGATGTTATCATTCTTTGGCCTTCCAGAAAGTAAACAAGCAAAATGCCTTGAGCATTAAAAAAAAAAAACAAAAAACAAAACAAAAAAAAAAAAACTGTTTTCATGACCTTGCTCTTGACTGGTGCACTTTTGCTTTCACTGGACCACTTCTACCCTTGGTAGGCATTGCTTTGACTGTGTTTTGTCTTCAGGATAACACTGGGAAAGCCATGTTTCATTTTTATGGGGCAGGCAGTGAAGCCCTTATCAGAATCAGTGATAGATAAGTCTAGTTCCTGGTGCCATGGCAGCCTAGTTAATAATAAGAATTTCTTACACTTTCCCAATGCTTTATACTTTTCTAAGATTTTATAACGATGTATTTGATTATGAATCCACTAATAATTTTTTAAAATATGTAGCACATATTTTATTAGACTTACTTCACAGATAAATTTTAGGCCCAAAATGGTTCAGGAATTTGCCCAAGATCATAGACCAGTTAGTGGCAGAACTAGAATTCAGTTCTTGTAATGTTTTTATAAGCGTTTATTCCGCTATACAAGAATGCTTCCTTTCTTCCTTGGCTCTCTTTGAAAACATGTTAGTGGAAGATTGTGTTATAATTGGGTTTCTGGTTCAGAAAATCAAAACTGCTACAAGGATAATTGCTCCTATAAAGTACCACTGTGACTGCTTTTCATTCCAAATTGCTTAATCTTTGTGAGTTCAGGTGGCCAAATACACCCTCAATTAGGCATCTTACCCATGAACACAAAGCTCCATTGAAGGACAAGCAGCAATTCAAACTTTGTTATGATCAAATGCGAGGGTTAAAGGTAAATACACAATTATAGTTAAGAAAAAAACAGGCTTTCATTCTTTTATGCTCCTCTGAGAAGTCAGTGTACTGCAAATTAAAGGAAGTGATAGTCTGGCTGCATATAAGCATAAGGCATTGATTAGAGTATTATTGCATTACAAGTTCATTGCTGTTGAACAGCGAGAGCATATAATTACTCTTCATAGAATGCTGTGCACAGAAAGCAGAGAAGTACATTTCCAGGCCCATATGTTTAAATTACGAATGCAGAACTCATTTTCACCTAAAGAGAAGGCATCATGATTCAGTTATTCAATCATTTTTAAACAGAGATAAGGATTCACCAGAATGAGAGAGGGAGAGAAATGCTTTCATTAAGAGTCACATTACCATATTCAATGTAGAAACTATTGAACCAGAGAGATATTTTTGGAAAATTGATTTACCCATATTAAATCATACTGGAAAAAAAAAAAAAACCCTAAAGAAAAGGTATGTATTCCAGGTATTTTAAACAATAGTTTGAAGGAACACAAAATTAGATGGGAACTTGGAAGTAAAAGGTGACACAGTTAAGCAAAGTAATGGGACACAAAATTGGTAATAAATCACTCACAACTGACTTAATCTCAGAAGTAGTGAGAGTATGCTAAGGAAGATGCATGGAAAGTAAGTTATGGAATCTGATTTATTTTCCCACATCCACTAAAGATTTCTTATGAAAGAAAGTCACGCAACCTCTTTCTAACTCCCCTATAAAACAGAATCATAGAACCTTATTGATCCTGATTTTTGCAGGTTTGACAATAGTTACACTCTATTTTAAAGCAAATGGGCATTTCTCTGTTTGCCAAACACATGACCATATGCAGCATATAGAACAAATATAAACTTTATTATTTATTTTATTATTTAAAGAACAGTAATTGATGTTTTAAAGATTTTTGAGTCCTAAACATTTTTTAGCATAACATTTTCATTTTTTTTCCACACTGAAAAAGCTCATTGTGATGTTACATTTATAAATTTTTCTGGCAAGGAAAGAATGAAGCAAGAAGTATAAACTCTATTTGTTGTTTTCCTTAGAATTCTTACTCCTTCATTGACTCAATTAGGGTCCTTTGATTGCAAGCAACAGAAACTGTTTCTGGCTAAGTTAGGCAGAGAAGGAAAGCATTTGAAATGTGAGCCACAGCTTACAGAATCCAAGGAAGGCTAGAAACCTTGGGTGAGGACAGGAGCCACGGTGGCCCCAAGAATGTGGTCTTAGAACTAACTAATAGCATGTCAAAGCATGAGTGCTGCAATGAACCTTCCATGGGTTTCCCATCTTTGTGCAACTTCCCACAGATTCAAATACCAGAAGAGAAATTTCCCTTGGCCTAGCTTAGGTTGGCCTTTGGCAAAAAGAAGGCATAAACTATTTAGAGCCCCCTCCTCAAAAAAAAAAAAAAAAGACTACAATGAGCATATGTTGGAAGGGGGTTTAATTCTCCAAAAGGAGGAATGCATGTTGGACAGCCCCAAAATATAAATGCCCATGCAATCCATTTACTGATTTCATTTCATCCAGCTTATTTTACAGTGTGCAATGGTGATTATTGATTTTATTCACATATTTGTCACGCAGTCATTAAAGAAAGAGAATTTATCCCTAATTGGAGACTATTTGTTAATAATTGCTAAGACATTCTGAGCAGTTGCCTTAAAAGGAATAAATATTCTGCAAGTTATGGTCATACTGCCTTTAACATGAGGACATAATGGTTAAGGAATAGCAACTTGCACTGGTATTGTGTCCAAAAACAGGAACAAAACATTACCTTTTGCTGTTTTATTAATAAACACCTTGCTGTGAAATATATTATTTCAAATGTATTTGGTGACAGGCTGATTGCATGCCATTTCTTTAAAGATGAACTGTAAAGGTGTGCTGTCTTGTAACCCCCGCATCGGTAAACAGAGTTGACTTTTACCAGTTGTCTGGCCATCAATTCTCATCCAAACCTCATAGGTACAAAGTAGATTAAAACAATAAGCTTGCATTGGGCTGTCATTTAAGAATAGAAACTGGAAACTGCCTCCTAATTTCTGCACAGTGAGTCAGAACCACTGCTAGCAATTTAAAATGTTTTAAAAACAGTAGGGCAGTCCCCAGATCAATTCATCAGTCAATCACTCATCAGAATTTACATAGTGTCCCTAAGGAACAGCTGTCTAGAGTGCATTACCAAACACTCTGTGAAGGCCAAATCCCCAAATCAACCCTAGTATTAACATGAATCTCTTCTGGTAAGGAATCAATCTAATTTCAGAGAAAGAAATTATAAGGCCTTGTCACATAAAACATTCTCATTGGAGTCAATAACTTATTAGAGATTACAAAAAAGTGAGCCAAATAATACAGCTTAAAATGATCTCCCCCAAATTAGAAACTAGACTCTTCTTCTGCTTTTCCTCTTCTATTTCCTCTTCCTTTTCTTCCTTTTCATCATTTTTCCTTTCCTTTCTACCTCTATCTCCTACTCACCTCCTCCATCATCAATACCATAAAGAACTACGTTTACCTCTATAACCCTCAGTATCTGTGAAAAGTCTCTTCCATACTAAGCTGAAAATTAATATGAAGGGAAGTTGTCCATGACATCTTAACCTAGCATTAATTTTGTCAATCTGGTTACCTAGGTGGATGTTCTCTGTCTCCCTCTTTCCAACATCTGGAACTCTGCTCCTAGAAAAATGGCTTTCCCAGACAGAAGTGAACAGCTTATAAATCAATGGTGTCCTAAGGAGCAGCAGTGGGTTGTCAATAGTTTTGCTGGAATCATGAGTCTAATTGCAATTAGGCAATGAATGCCTGTCCTTTTGCCTAAAACAGTCGTTGGCAAACTACAGCCCAAAGGCCAAATCCAGCCTGCCTCTTGATTTTGTATATAGTTTTATTGGAATACAGCCACCAATCTGTTTATCTATTGTGAATGGCTACTTTTGTACTATATCAGCAGAGTTGAGTGGTTGCAACAAGGATTGCATTGACCCAGAAAGCTGAAAATACTGTCTGGCCTTTTGCAGAAAAAGCTTTCCATCCTCTACTCTGGGACTTTGCTAAGTGCTATACTGAAATAAAGGGGAAAAGTACTATTTCTTTCTTTTAAAGAGCATGTCATCTTATTTGATTGAGAAGGTGATCACAGAGAAGATACTTAGTTACTAAGACAGAATTTAAGAAATGTCAAATTTGTACAGTATTGATTGCATTTATATAAATAATTCAGAGAGGAGAGATCAGGCTGATGACATCACAGAAGGCTCTGTTAAGAAAATGAACTTTGCACAGTGGGCAGGTTTTGAATTAGAAAATTTCAAAGCTGGAAAGCAGATTTGAAGACATCTGGTCCATGGGTTCTCAACCACTCAGCCATAGGCCAGTGTCAGTCTGTGATGTATTTTCTCCTAATTATCAATAAAAAGAAAAAAAAATCTCAACATGGCTGAGGATTTCAAGGCAGGGCTTACCGCATATCTGCCCAATGTGCACTATATCTTCTTGTATATGGTAAGCTTCATAAATCTAAATTTATTCAACCTAAGAATTACATCCTTCCTACATTTGTGTTGAGATTTCCTTTCTTCTCTTTTTTGAAATGACATTTATGTGCTGTTTCTACAGTAATTTGTACACTTACTTGGGTAAACAAAATTTGACCACCTGATATTTGCTCCCTTGATATTTTTTAACATTCAATATGCCATGAAATCCAGGAGCTAGAAACTACAGATATGAACAGGTTCTAGTCAATGTCCCAATTTCTTCTAAGTCAGTGGCACCAAATGGCTGATAGAATTGACTAGAAGAGAAGGCTATACAGACAACAGGAGGAAGAAGTTTCAGATTGGGATTAACTGTCAATTTTTTCCCAACCCATGGCCATCAAACTGCATTTGGCTTTTGCACCAAAGACTCTCAATGCTCTAAAGCTCCCACTTCTATCAAGCACTGCTCTGCAGAGCCTATTAGGGGCTTTCTTAATTTCAAGGAAACATTCAGACTCACAAACCCATCATAGGCTACATGTGACCTTGGTCTACTAAAAAGGTTGGGATTCAGAATGCACACCTCCCAGGAGGGCAGCAGCAGGCATTCTTCTTCTGTAGAAATCCTTGCAGCAGCCCATGTAATAATTATAATAGTTATCAGGGCATATATCTTGAGGTGACAGCTCAAGTGTAAGGAGACCAGATCTACATCAGGCAGGTATACTAGTACCCTGGCCCTACAGGAGCCAATATCTCTTGTGACAACAATATAGGCAGAGTTTTCAGGGTGCATGCAAGGCACATACCCAGTTAAAAGTATATTCACCCCACTCAGGGAAGCCCATAGCTATGGCTTCCTATTAGTTACATATTTTTCTCACAGTCAAAATGTAATCTTCCAAATATGGAGTCATTTTATCATTAGCAATGTTGCCTAGCAACAGTTGACATATTACCCTTATCAGGTTACCAGGGGAACAGAGCTGAGAATTAACCAAAAGGTTAAATTCCTGTGCAGAAGGAAAGAGGGTTTTATTAACCCTTTGCCCACAACTGCCTTCCAAGCCCTTAGAATGGCAGGTGACAAGCGAACATCTGATCCTCTAACATTACCAGCAAAACTGAGCAAGTAGGTTGTCCCATTCAGACAAGAGAGGAATATTGATCCTCTCAGGCAACATCCCAGAGGTTCTGAGTTGCTGTACAACTATGAATAAAAAGCTTTTAGAATAACGACCACACTCTCATTCTTCAGACCTCTTCCCAAATACCTCTCGTTCTCAGAATCCCTCCCTGGCCACCTTGATTAAATTGCATCCATATCGGCTATTCTCTATCATGGCACCATCTTCATTTCCTTCTATATCCCTTCCACTAAATGCTAATTTTAAAGTGTTCTGTTTACTTCCGTTTTGGATATCTCTATTGGTAACATGTTGGCCTCTTTCTCCTAGGCATGTTGTTTGATATCTAGAACATTGTATGTACGTGAACTAAGTATATGCATTTGATGAAGTGATAAATGAATGAAGCAAAGTGCTCAGAGGTGTGAGTACTCACTGATCTAAGGTCCATTTTGCAGATTATATGCTGATCATCTCTCTTTTCTAGATAAAGGTTGAGGTTCATGTTGTTTGATCTCTTTTCCTTAAACTTAGACCTGTATCTCACACTTTAACTGGCCCAAAGTTCTGAAGAAAAGTCTGTAGGGATCTTCTTCATAAATTCTTTGCCTGGGCCTATCTCTATAAGAGTTTTTCCAACATTTTCTTCTAGAATTCTTACAGTTTCATGCCTCAGGTTTAAGTCTGTTATCCATTGTAAGCTGATTTTTGTGAGTGGTGGGATGTGTGGATCCTGTTTCAGTCTTCTACATGTGGCTGTCCAATTTTCCCAGCACCATTTATTGAATAGGGATTTTTCCCCGGTGTATATTTTTGTCTGCTTTGTCAAAAATCAGATGGCTATATGAGGATGGCTTTATATCTGGGTTCTCAGTCATGTTCCATTAGTCTATATCTCTGTACTTGTGCTAATACCATGCTATTTTGGTTACTATAGCCTTGTAGTGTAGCTTTATGTCTGATAAATGGATGACTCCCAATTTGCTCTTTTTGCTTAAGGTTGCTTTTGCTATATGGGGTCTTCTCTCATTCCATACAAAGTGCAGAATTATTTTTTCTAGATCTGTGAGGAATGATGTTGGTATTTTAATAGGGATTGCATTGAATCTGTAGATCACTTTGGGTAGTATAGACATTTTAACAATGTTGATTCTGCCAATCCATGAGCATGGTATAGTTTTACTTATGTTTATGTCCTCTGCTATTTCCTTCCTCAGTATTTTGTAGTTCTCCCTGTAGAGGTCTTTTACCTCCTTAGTTAAATATATACCTAGGTATTTTATTTTCTATGTTGCTATTTTGAAAGGTATTGAGTCTTTGATTTGGTTCTCAGTTTAACTGTTGTTGGCATATATGAATGCTACTGTTAGGGATAGATGCAGGTTGACAGCGCTAACCACAGGAAAAGAGGAGGGGGGCAAAAATGAGGAGGCCAATGAACATTTAGAAACAAAACTGCAATAGCAGGAACTTGAGGTTAGGGACTTTTCCCAGCCAGGAGGATGCTTAGAAACTAGGAGCTCCTGACCAAAGGTGACTTTTTCTCCATTAACATACATTAACATAGTAAAAATCACACCCACTAGTGCCATGAAAGTTTACAAATGTCATGGCAAGCCCTGGCACTTACCCTATAAGAATAAAACTGGGGAATGCCCTTAGTTCTAAGAATTCTTTACCCTTTTCCCAGGACAATGATGAATAATTCCACCCACCGTTTAACATATCATAAGATGTAGACATAAAAATAGAAGTGTGGTAAGACTCCAGTGTCTTCTCCACTTGCAGAGATAGATCAATTTCCTCCCAGGAACCATAATTTCCACTTTATATTTCTGTGCAAAAAGCCTGCTTATGTCTGTCATCACTCTGTGGCACAGGCCTGGTTTGTGATTCTTCCAACCAGGAGCCAAAGAACCGAGCCAAGGACCCTCAAAAAAATCAACCCTGACGCTTCTGATTTGTGTACATTGATTTTGTAACCTGAGACTTTGCTGAACTTATTTATCAATTCCAGGAGTCTCTTGGCAGAATATTTGGACTTTTCTAGAGATAAGATTGTATCGTCAGCAAAAAGCAATAGTTAGACTACTTCTGTCTCTATTTGGATGTGCTTGATTTCCTTCTCTTGTCTGATTGCTCTGGCTAGGACTTCCAGCACTATGTCGAATAGAGTGGTGACAGAGGGCAACCGTGTCTAGTTCCAGTTCTAAATAGCAATGCTTTCAATTTTTCCCCATTCAGTATGATATTGGTTGTGGATTTGTAGTATATGGCTTTTATCATTTTTAGGTGATTCCCATCTATGCCTATTTTGTTAAGCGTTCTTATCATAAAACGGTGCTGAATTTTGTCAAATGCTTTTTCTGCATCTATTGAGAGGATCATATGGTCTTTGTTTTTACTTCTGTTTATGTGGTGAATGACATTTATAGATTTGTATATGTTGAATCATCCCTGCATCTCTGAGATGAAGCCCACATTGTTGTGATGGAATATTTTTTTGATGAGCAGCTGAATTTGATTTCCTAGGATTTTATTGAGAATTTTTGCATCTATATTCATAAGGGATATTCATCTGTATTTTTCTCGTAGAGTCCTTTCCTGGCTTTGGTATCAAGGTGATGTTGAAGCAACCTCAGCATCAACAAAAATAAATAAATGGGACCTGATCAAATTAAAAAGTTTCTGCACAGCCAAAGAAGCTATCACTAGAGTGAATAGACAACCTACAGAATGGAAGAAAATATTTGCATACTATACATCTGATAAAGGGCTGATAACTAGAATTTATATAAAACTCAGGAAAATCAGCAAGAAAAAATCAACCCCATTTAAAAGTGAGCAAAAGATATGAACAGAAACTTTTCAAAAGAAGATAGACTAATGGCCAAGAAATATTTGAAAAAATGCTCAATATCTCTAATCATCAGGGAAATGCAAATCAAAACCACAATAAGATATCACTTAACTACTTTGAGAATGGCTTTTATCAAAAAGACTGAAAACAACAAATGTTGGTGTGGATGCAGAGAGATAGGAACATTCACATAGTGTTGGTGGGACTTTAAAATAGTACAACCTCTAGGGAAAGTAGCATGAAGAGACCTCAAAGAACTAAAAGTAGAACTACCATTTGATCCAGCAATCCCACTACTGGGTATCTATCCAAGGGGAAAAAAAGACATCTGCCTTTGAATGCTTATAGCAGCACAATTCACAATTGCAAAAATGTGGAAATAACCCAAGTGCCCATCAATACATGAGTGGGTTAATAAAATGTGGTATATGTGTACCATGGAGTACTACTTACCCATAAAAAAATGGTGAACTATCTATTGTATTATCCTGGATAGAGTTAGAGCCCATTCTTCTAAGAGCAGTATCACAAGAATGGAAAAACAAACACTACATGTACTTACCATTAAATTGGCACTAATTGATCAACATTAATGTGCACATATGGGAAGTAATATTCACAGGGTGTTGGGCAGGTGGGAGGGGGTAGGAGAGGATGGGTAAATCCACACCTAAGCAATCTGGTGCACACTGGGTGATGGGCAAACTTTTTGGGCAGTGCAAAGGCAATTTATGTAACCAAAGTGTTTGTACCCCCATAATACTCTGAAATAAAAAAAAGAAATAAAAGTCTGAAGGAAATATTCAATATTCCTAGCTACATTTTAAACAGCTGCAAGTTTTATTTAAATGTCATGTTGAATGCAGAAAGAACACAGTTCAGTGATAGTGTGACATTCCTCAGGGACCTGTGATTCTCATGAGCATTGATAGAAGTTAAGCATGATGAGTTTGGCACAGAGAATAGGGATAGCTTCTCTATTTCTATACAGATCACTCAGATAAGACCTAACCCCAAGATTTAGCTAATCTAAAACTTGAAAGGAGGGATGATGTCACCCTTTCCCTCAAGGGAAAACCAGTGCTTCAACAAAGATCTGAAAATTAAGGGTCTATTTGAAAAACTCACAACATAAGAAAAGTAAAGTAAGTTTTCCTTAAGAAAACTTTTAAATATAACCTACCTCTTCAATTAAATTCATAGAGGAAAGGAATTCTGAGAAAACATTAAAGAAAAATTTCCCTCTTGCAGACTCCTTAAGCTAGTTGATATTATAGCAGTAGTGCCTTTGATGATATTCTTTTGCTAATAAATTTTTAAACTGGAAAGAGAAATTGGTTTCCCAAAATGAGCATCAGCCTTGGGTTTCTGCAGCCAGAATTCTGATGTGATTCATTGAAAACATACACTGGGGCCAATAATGGCTGTGGTCGGCATGAATAGCATGCCCAGGAATCCACTGTCTAGCCAGCATACCTGAAGGTATTGATTCTCATAGAATGAGATTGGTCTATGTGGTGGGTTTGAATTTCAAAACCCCAAACTGATGTCTTAGCTATCCATGTACAGTCAATTTGACTCAAAGTTTAAAAAACAAACAAAAAAAAACAAAGGTAGAGGCTTTTTAAAAGATGGCTTAACATTTCTCACTCCACCTGCCTGTATTTACTCTGGAAACAAAAACAGAATAGGAAGAAAGAAGGGAAAAGCATATAATACCTTGAATTGCGGGACTCTGTTTGCTTGTGAATATGAAAGATGGAGCATATCACAGGTGAGAAGAGTTCTAAGCAGCTTTCTAAGATCAGGAATAGATGACCCAAGGTCAGGGGGATACTGAGAAATTCTCACCAAGCCCCAAGTGGAAGCTGCCTCAGGAACTGTTCTGTCTTAACATACCTTGCTAAAAGATTTTTCTGTTCAGTTGGGTATGTGACCAAGATGGGGTGTTGCCCCTTCCAAATATGACATCACCAATCATCCATGTATGCCATCATCTCCAAGTATGATAGTTTGTTGCAGTCATATTTTGATGACAACTGGCTAGAGATCAAGAGAGGTCCAAGTCCACCTGGTCTTGTGATTCTTTCTGTAATCACTTCTTCACATCCATCTTAGAGTGCTATGTAAAATATGACAGGCCAAAGCAAATATTTTCAAAAAATGATATGACTTGCAAAAATATGCAAATTAAAATTACAATAAGATATCACTTTTTTAACCTATTAGAGAGGCAAGAACATTGATTATATCCAGTGTCAGATGGGATGTGAAGAAGCAAATATGATCTTGCCTATATTGACGTGGAATTGTAAATTAGTTTTAACCCAGCAATTTCATGTCTCAAAATTGATCATAAGGAAATAATTTTAAAATGTGGGCAAAGTTATATGTTCACAGAAGTTCACTGAAGTGTCAGTTATTTTATATATGTATGTGGAAGCAACATAAGTAGTCAAAAGTAGGTGATTGGCAAACTACAGTACCTGAAAATAAGAGAATATTACAAAGTCATTCACTGAGAAATTTTAATATAAATCATTTCTACAAATATTTATTGGGCTCCTACTATTTTCCAGATGCTGTTCCAGGTACTGGGGATTTAGGGAACACATACAAATATCTACCCACACAAAGTTTGTATTCTAGTAGGCCAGACAGTCAATAGGCAAGATGCCTAAAATAAATATAGCATTAGATATAAAAGTGATTTGGAAAAGAAATAAAGCATAGAAGTGGGTTAAAAGCCTCGGGTGGACTTAAGAGAGTGAGGACCTTGAAGACAGGAACAACGAGTTATTTCTCAATGTATCTACAGTGGCTGGCATGTAGTAGACACTCAAATAAATGTTTGTTAATATATTTTTTTAATTTCAAAATATTAACGGGGTTCAAATATTCTAGGTAACATGGATCATTTTTGTAATGCTTGAGTCCCAGCTATAGGTGTGCCCATCACCCAAATAGTGTTCCTAGTATCCATTAGGTTGGTTTATTCTGATCCCATCCTTCCTCCTCCCCACCACCCTGGTTGTTTTCCACTGAGTTTTACTTCCCTCTGTGCATATATGTGCTCATTTGTTAGTTCTGATTTAATAGTGAGTACATGTGATGTTTGCTTTTCCATTCTTGCAATACTTCACTTAGGATAATGGTCTCCAGTTCCATACAGATTGTAGCATTTATGGCTGACTAGTACTCCATGGTATACACATACCACTTTTATGAATCCATTCATGAACTGATGGACACTTAGGTTGATTTCACATCTTTGCAATTGTGAATTGTGCTACAAGAAACATTTATATGTAGGTGACTTTTTGATAAAATGGCTTCTTTTCCTTTGTGTAGATACCCAGTAGTGGAATTGCTGGTTCAAATGGTAGGTCTACTTTTAGTTCTTTGAGGAATCTCCATAATGTTTTCCATAGAGGTTGTACTAACTTGCAGTCACACAAATGTGTATACAGGTTCTTTTCTCTTGGCAGCCATGCCAGCATCTATGATTTGTGGACTTTTGAATAAAAGCCATTCTAACTAGGGTAAGGTAATATTCCATTGTGGTTTTAATTTGCGTTTCCCTGATGGTTAGTGACACTGACTATTTTTTCATGTGTTGACTACTTAACTATTTTGAGAAGCATCTGTTCATGTCTTTTTCCCACTTTTTAATAGGGTCGTTTGCTTTTTTATTGCTGATTTGCTTAAGTTCTTTGCAAATTCTGGTTATTGGCCCTTTATTGGATGTGTACCTTGTGAATATTTTCTCACATTCTGTATGTTGTCTATTTGCTCTGTTGATTGTTTCCTTAGCTGTGCAAAAACTTCTTAGTTTAATCAAATCCTATTTATTAATTTTTCCTGTTGCCATGATTGCCATTGGGGTCTTTTTCACAAAGTCTTTGCCTAGGCCAATATCTAGAAGAGTTTTTCTTCTAGAGTTCTTATGATTACATGCCATAGATCAAAGTATTTTATCCTTCTTGAATTAATTGTTGTCAGTGGTGAGAGGTAGGGGTACTGTTTCATTTTTCTGCATGTGGCTATCCAATTTTCCCAGCAATATTTATTAAATAGGGCTTCTTTTCCCCATTGTACATTGTTGTCTGCTTTGTCAAAGATCTGTTGGTTGCATGGTTGGTGGGTGGTTTTATGTCTGGCTTCTCTGTTCCATTGGTCTGTGTCTCTATTTTTGTACAATACCATGCTGTTTTGTTTACTATAGCCTTATACTATAGTTTGAAGTCTGGTAGTGTGATGCCTCCAGTTTTGTCCTTTTTGCTTAAGCTTATTTGGCTATTTGTTCTCTTTTCTGGTTCCAAATGAAGCAAAGAGCTATTTTTTTAGATTTGTGAAATATGACTTTGGTAACTTGATGGAGATTGCATTGGATTTGTAAATCACTTTGGGTAGTATGGACATTCTAACAATGTTGATTCTATTAATACCTGTCAATGAGCATAATATGTTTTCCCATTCGTTTATATCCTCTGCAATTTCTTACCTCAGAGTTTTGTAGTTCTCTTTGCAGGGATCTTTCACCTCCTTGGTTAAATATATTCCTAGGTATTTTATTTTCTGTGTAGCTATTGTGAATGATATTGGGTCTTTGATTTGACTCTTAGCTTAACTATTATTAGTATGTAGAAATGCGCCTGATTTATGTACATTGATTTTGTATACTGAGACTTTGCTGAATTATTTTTTTAATTCCAGGAGACTCTAGGTGGACTCTTTGGGTTTTTCTAGATATAAGATCATATTGTCAGTGAAATGCAAGACCTCCTCTTTCCCAATTTGGATACGCTTAATATTCTTCTTTGCCTGATTGCCCTGGCTAGGACTTCCAGCACTATATTGAATAGGCGTGGCGACAGTGGGCATCCTTGTCTTGTTCCAGCTCTTAGAAGGAATGCTTTCAACTTTTCCCCATTTAGTATGATGTTGGCTGTGGGGTTGTCCTATTTGGCTTTTATCATTTTGAGATATGTTCCTTCTATGCCTAGTTTGTTGAGAGGGTTTTTATCATAAAAGGGTGCTGGGTTTTGTCACATGCTTTTTTTGCATATAGTGAGATGATCATATGGTCTTTGTTTTTGTTTTTGTTTATGTGGTGAATCACATTTATTGATTTACTTATGTTTAACCATCCTTGCATACCTGGGATGAAGCCCACTTGGTCCTGGTGGATTATTTTCTTTAGGTGCTATGGAATTCAGTTTGCTAGTATTTTATTGAGGGATTTTGCATCTACATTTATAATGGATATTTGTCTGTAGTTTGTTGTTGTTGTTGTTGTGCCCTTTCCTGGCTCTGGTATAAAGGTGATGCTGGTTTCATAGAGTTGGGGAGGATTCCCTCCTTCTAAATATTATAGAATAATTTCTGTATTATGGGTACCAGGTCTTCTTCATCAGTCTGGTAGATCTGGCTGTGATCTATCTGGTCTATTTTGGAGGGGAAGGTTTTTAGTTACTGATTTGATCTCACTGATCACTATTGGTCTGTTCAGAAGTTCTATTTCTTCCTGATTGAGCCTTGTAAGCTTGTATGTTTCCAGGAACTTCTCTATGCCCTCTACGTTCTGTAGTTTATGTGTGTAGAAATTTAAGTAGTATTCGTGGGTGATGTTTTGTGTAATATTTCTGCAGTATCAGTTGTAATGTGACATTTGTCATCTCTCATTAAGCTTATTTGTGTCCTTTCTCTTTTGTTCTTGATTAATCTAGCAAGAAGTCTGTCAGTTTTGTTTATCTTTCCAAAGAACCAATTTTTTATTTTGCTAATCATTTATATTTTTTTTTGTTGTTGTTGTTCTCCAATTCATTTAGTTCTAGTCTGACCTTCATTATTTCTTTTCTTTTGCTGGCTTTGTGTTTAGTTTGTTCTTCCTCTTCTAGTTTCTTAAGGTGTGACATTAGGTTATCAATTTGTAATCTTTCTGTCTTTTGATGTAGGTATTTAAGGCTATGAATTTCCCCCTGAGGAATGTTTTTACTGTGTCTTAAGGGTTTTGATAGCTTGGGTCCCCTTTGTCATTCAGCTCAAAGAATTTTTTGATTTTCATCTTAATTTAATTCTTGAACCAACAATCATTCAGCAGGAGGTTGTTTAATTTCCATGACTTTGTGTAGGTTTGAGTGTTTCTCTTATGATTGGTTTCTAGTTTTATTCCATTGTGGTCTGAGAAGCTACATGGTATGATTTTGATTTTTTAAAAATTTGTTGAGACCTGTTTTGTGGCTAAGATATGATCAATCTTGGAGAATGTCCCATGTGCTGCTGAGAAGAATGTGTATTCTGTAGTTTTGGGGTAGAATGTTCTATAAATGTTGGTTAGGTCTATTTGATTTAGAGTTTGATTTAAGTCCATTGTTTCCTTATTTATTTTCTGCTTAGATGATTTATCAAAGTCTGACAGTGGCCTATTGGTCTCCAGCAATTATTATGGTACTATTTATTTCTCTGCTTAGTTCTAGTAAGATTTGCTTCATGTATCTGGAAGCTCCTATGTTGGACATATGTAAGAATTCACAGTTGGTGCAGTGAAGGGTGCGGGACGACACTGGAGGGCGGTTGGGAGCGAGGCAGTGCAGAGCCAGACTGTGTGGCTTTTACTCTGAAGGCAATAGGGAGCCACTGACAGATTTCAAGCAGGTGAATAGCTGGATCTATTTGGTGTTTTAGAAGGATCACTTTGCAAATGGAACCACTTTGGAATGGATCTTTTGGGGAAGGGGTGGCAAGAGTGAAGGCAGGACAACACATTAAGAGCCCTTGCTGTCAGAGTCCCCACCCCTACCTGTCCAGCCATCTCCACAGACTGTCTCCCAACATGCTGATGGCTTCCTGTGTGTCTCTGTTAGAGGGCATGATGTGGCCCTGTAAGAGAGCTTGAGTGGGAAAATACCTGTTTCCTTGCCTCTCAGGAAGACACTTCTGAAGCATATTCCATGAAGTCTCTCAGGGAGTTCCCAGTGGATTAAATCCCACTTGGCCACGGTGGTGACCCACTTATTGTCACATCCTTGATGGGCCTGTGCCCTTCCCAGTATCACTTCCCCATGCCCTCTTAACACTTCTTGGAGTCACGTTCACATATACAACTTGCAGAAAGAAGGAAAGACAGAAAGACAGACAGAAAGACAAAAGTAGGGGAAGAAAGGAAGAAGGAGAATTGGGTAGGGATGTATCTCAATCTTAGGTAAGATGACCAATGGAAGTCAATGTGAGAGAGAGGCAAGTGTAAAGTCCTGAAGGAAATGAGGCAGCCAGTCATGTGGTATCTGGGAGAAAACTATTCATGCAGAAGGAACAGCAATGCTAAGGCCCTGAGGCAGGAGCACACTTGGTATGTTCCACGACCAGCAGCCAGTGTGGCTGGCGCAGAGTGAATGTGATAAAGCTAATAAGATAAGAAGTCGGAAAGGAAAGTTGAGCATATCTGAAAAGGGATAATAAAATTTTGGCTTTTACTATGAATGTAATGCAAAACAATTGTCATTAGAAGGCTCTGACCAAAGAGCCACTTGTCTGACATAGGTTTAAGCATTAGAGGATGCTATATTGAGAATAGACTGAAGGTGGCTAGGTAGAAGCAGGGAGACAAATCAGGAGCTTTGTCATCACCCACATAAGAGATGATGGTGCTTTGAATCAACGTGATAGCAGTGCAGTTGGTGAGACGCTATTATAAACCATGTTATGGGAGAATTGTTATAATAACTAATTAAATGCAAGCGAAAAAAAAACCAAGAACAAACAACAAAACTAAGACCTTATGATTATTATCTTTCAGACCTAAAAATAATTAAAGGATATGTGTCAAAACACTAGTTACCATGGGTGGTTGGTACTTGCTTAAACCATTCAAGTTTTCTACATTATTTTTCTAATCAAGAGTAGAGGATCTTTCATCATTTAAAGGCTCAAGAACCCAAAGGATCAAGCCACTGACTTTTCATTACCAGAGCTGTCTTGAGTATGTCTGTGAGGTTTTGCATTTCTACATATCTCATCTCCACTTCCTTTCAGAGAATAGTTTTCTCTTCCTTCCATTGAGAATATAGAGGAAAACACACTACCACTGGTATTTCAGAAGATATTTTCATTGGTTAAGAACTAAGATTCTTCCTGCCAAGGTCATATTGTAAGAGCTGTCTAAACTAATAGTAAGTGAACATTGTGTGGTGTGTTGGGATACTCTCTTGAGGACACAAGTAAAGACATTATCTTTTGTTCTTACACCAAAAAGAACATGCTGTTTGCTCCCTCATTCTTCCTGCCTAGGTCAAGAGGGACCATTTTGACGAGTTATTGTGTTCAATAACCAAGAATATAGCACTTAACCTGTTGAATAAATGCATTCTATCTATTAGAATTAAAATCGTACAATCCTCCTGTTTTTCAAAAATAACTGAATGTTTTTATCACCAGAAATGTTTTTCATTGATACTCCTGGGGTTCCAAGGCTGTTTAGATATATATTCCTTTCTGTCCTATTAGGAAACTATTCTACTTTCATTTATTTTCTCTGCTTAGTGACTAGAAAGTATACAAGAAAACATTTTTATAAAAAATAAGGCAAAAGAATAACTTATTGTAAAGATGCAGATATGGTGTGCAAATCTGTCTTTTTTCAATGCAACTCTAAGAAAAGGTGGTTGGAATAGCAGAGTGAGCCAATTCACACAGGTGGTTAAATCAAGCTTCCTGTCTAATTGAAAGATACAATTCAACAAATAGTTTTGAGCATTCTTACATTTATAGAAGAACATTCTTCTAATAAAGAGTTTAACTAACAAAGCATATTTTAGTTATTTTTAAGTAAAGAATATGCATTTATGCATTATTATTTATTTAAGAGCAAATTTAGTCATAGAATAATATTGTCAGAAATAGTAGTAATACTGGTGATCATAACAGCAAAGTGTCTGACTTAGTATAAGATCTGTGCTAAGCAGCTGACTTTTATCTCATATTGTCTTCACAACAGTCTGAGAGAAACATACTATTATTATTTTAATTTTACAAATAAAGTAAATCTTAAAGATTTGCTCTTGTGAGTGGTCATTTAGAGATTGATAGTCAAGATCAGCATTCATGGTAAGATCCTCACTTGAAATTATTAATATTTAAAGGTTGCCTTGACATTTTTAATTGCTGTTGCCCACTGAATTCAGCAAGATGACTTGAGTACAGAAAAGTGGCAAAGCTGATAAAATAATCCTGGCATCCTATGAACTTGCTTATCTGGGCATGTTTTACTGATTACACAGCCAGAGGACCAAGTTCTAGTCCAGACCTCGGTCCTTTCTAGTTCTGTGTCCTTAAGGAAGTCCCTTAATATTTCTGAGCCTCAAATTCCTTAAATTGAAGCCTGAGAACAAAGATTTGCTAATCCCTTGGGTTCTTTCCAGTTGTGACATTTAAAAGTAACAATGTGGTTACTTTCTACACACAGATGCTTGATTTATCACAGAAACTGGGACAAGGCTGGACCAAGGAGCTGGCTATTAATAGATAAATAAATACATTTGCACAGGGAAGTGACAGAGAAAAAAAATACCTAGGAGGGAACTTTGCCTTCATTTATGGTCACCTTCATTCCCAAATACATCAAAGCAATTATTCTCTCAAATAGATTTCTACAAACTCTCGAATACCAAATATAAGTTGACCTAGTCTTCACTTCAGTGTTCTTATTCCTTCAGTGCTTAGGTTTGATGCATTCTATATGTAGCATCTAAGATTACTCCCAATAAAATTAATAAAAAATTGACCTAAATTACTTTAACCACAAATAGAATTGATTGTCTCATAAAATCAAAAAGTCCTGAACTAGAACTCACTCCACAAGGATGGATGAAGAACCCAAACAAGGCATCGCTCCATATTGCCAAGCCAGCTGCGTTCTCATTTTCTATGTGGAGGCCCATGTCAACTCTAGAATCTTCCCTTACAATGAAAAGAAAGCTATAATATGGCTCCTAAAAGTGCCACCTGAGAAATTTTCTATGGGTCTTGTTAGCTCTGATTGGATCACATGACCTTTTCTGAGCCAATCACTGTCGAGAGAAATCTGTGATGTTCTTATTGCTTATACTGAGCCACACCTCCCTCCAGGCACCAACGGAGGTCTAGGCAAATCCACCAGAAAGCAACTTGAATGAGAAGTGCAGAATGGTTGCACCCCACAGTGTAAAGGGGTGCAGTTAAAAACACGCTAAGGAGATGATTGGCAGGAAAAACAACACATGTGGCCTATGCTATGTTTCAGAGCAAAAGATAGCAACCATGTTTGGATCTAATGGCTGCTTTCAGAAAGCCTTTTTTCCCTAATAACTGAGTAAACCCATAGTTGAGAGAGAGTCAATCTTTCCGTCTTTTACTGTTGAGGAAATTGACTCCCTGAAGAGATCACACATTTGGGGCTACATTGCCTTTATCTGATTTAATTCAATGTAATTTTAATATTTTCTATCTTGGAATTTATAGAACAGACTACAATAAAAGAATAAAATATTCTCTCATTCCTTTGCTCCATCAAAACCACCATCTGGAGAACTTAACATAAGTAGAATTTAAACACAAATGTGTACCATCAGAGATTTGTTTTTTTCTTTTTTTCCTAAGAGGGGCTTAATGGACATTGGCTTTGTTTTCAATCAACTAGACCTGCAGGTCAGTAACCATTTCCTTCTGCATTTAGTCACTTCATCATTTCATCATTTCCCCCTCCCCCCATCTATTCTGTGGCTGATTTTAGTAACTGGGCTTGAAAACTATTAAAATGAATATAGAAAAAATAATGAATTCAAATATGTCATTCCTAGAGGACATACAGTAAGGAAAAAATACCGCTCCAAACGTCACCTTAGTTTTATTCTGTCAGATTATCTCCCAGTTATGGGGTCATATTTATGTGATTTAAAAAGTGTAAAATAAATCCGACCACAAGCAAAAAGAAAGGAAAAAAGGTGACATAAGATTCCTGAGTGTGCAAGTGCCCTTGTATTACTAAAATTAACACACCATAAAAGAGGACGGGGATTGTTCCCTCAGGGACAGCTCAGAATATAAAGGCTACGGGAGGCGAGTAGACTGCATCTGGAAGTACAACAAGGGCTGATGCTGTCAGGGCTGCAGGCTTTGGAGGCCAGTACCCTTCTGGGCTCTCACAGCTGTCAGGGATTGCCCTCAGGAATCAGTGAAAGTCGATGCAAATCCAGGCAGTTTCCCTGGCAACCAAAAATTAACTGTGGGGTCTTTTCAGGCTTAGGAACATTTTTGGAGAGCTGAAATAAAAGCGTCACCATGACAAAACTCTGGAGGGAAACTAATAAGGCACACCAAGTCGAGATAGTTTAAAATCAAGAATGCTCTCTTTCTGTCTCTCCTCTCTCCTCTGTTTTTTGTTTAGTTGGTGTTTTGTTTTGTTTTGTTTTGTTTTTTTCCTTTTCTCTTCTCTGCCTCTTTCCTTTCACTTTTGCTAGCTACTGTGGAATTTGTAGTTTCTGGGTTTTTCAAAATTTGGGGGCTGTCTCTACTTTTGTATGAGTTCTTACATATTCTTTCTGGTTGAACAGATTTTTTTTTTCCCTCACACTTTCAAAATGCTACTGATTCCTATGAAAAATTTAGCAGAACTTACTTAGTACATTAATAATGAAAGAAGAAATGAAAATTTCCCAATGGACTCTTGACCACCTTTTCCCACAATTTTTCCCCCTCCGAAATGGAAAGAGTGGTATGCACATGGCTGTTTGTCTGCACTGGATTTGCATCCTCCAGAAGAGTTTACCTTGGGAAACCTGTGGGATGCCTATGGTGTTGCAGAAGGCAACCTCCTGTAATGTACCAGGAGCCAGTAATGTAAGGTGGCTCTTTATTAGCCTGGTAGATTCTACTGCTGCCCTGCTTTTGTCCTGGCTTTCAGACCCAATGAGAGATGAATATGCTTTGTGAATGCAGAAAGGAGTTTCAGGAGCTGGATAGCAAACTGCTGAAGAGCAGGGGCTCTGGCATCTGACAGCCAAGGACTTGAGGTCTCCCATTTATTATTAATAGCTATGTGACTGTGGATAACTTTAACATACTTCTCTTAACCTCAGATTCTTCCCCTAAAGAATGCATTATTGTAGTAGTATCTATTCTCCATCTTCTTATATTTTAAAAAAAATAAATAAATAAAGCCTTCTTTTACTAAAAGAATTGCCCCATACCATAAGTTCAGCCTGGCCCATGGTTGCTGATACAGTGACTGTATTTTGTGGCCTTCTTAGCAAATAGCTGTGGACATGAGATTGAGTTGTGGCTAGTGGAATTTGAGCAGAAGTAAGGGCTGTAATCCTTAGCCTTGAACTTAAAAATGTTGGGTGTGAACATCTCACATTTGTCCATCTCCTTTGCAATGGCTGGGAAATGGTGTCAACTAGAAAATCCAATTTGGAACAGGAGCTTATGATAGCAGAACCATTCTATTAGATCCTTAGCACTCACTTTTGTACAATTATGTAAGAAAAACAAAAACTCTTGTTTAATCCACAAGTTTTCTTTTTATTAGTGTTTTTATGGTATGACTTTTTGCATCATTTTATTTGTAATTTTTCTGTGTCCTTATATTTAAGGTTTTCTCTTTTAAGCATTACATATTTGAGTTTCTATTTAATTCAGTTGGACAATCTTTGTCTTTTAACTATAATATTTAATCTATTTACATTTAACTATTGGCCTATTTGGGCTTATACCTACCACCTTATTAATGTCTTCTAAGTAAATCAACATTTTTCCTAACATATATTTTAATGCCAATATTAGTTTCCATGTCTATCTCTCTATTGATATACTTAAGGAAAGATAACGTATTTTGGCTAATCTTAATAATAAAATTAGTTAAGCATTTACTCATTTTAGATATTTGCTAAGCATTTCATAGGCACTGATCTACTTAATTCACATATGAATTCCATGAAGTAGGTATTACTTTATCTCCATTTCACAGAAAAACAATTAGACACTCAATGATAAGTTAACTTGCTCAAGGTTATCCTAAAAAAATGTGGTAGAGTACAAACTAGTGATTCAGTAAATATCTTCTGAATGTGAAAGGGAAGAATGAGCCCCACAAGGTGACCCTTCATGTTTTCTTTGCTGCTAAGTTTGTTCTACTCACGTGCTTTTCTTTGAGATGAATTTGTGTCCCAGGAGACAGCCAGAAACCATTAATGGCAACAGGTGAGCCGAGGATCTGGTCAAAATGAGAAGAGCATATAAGTTTGTCACTCAATTCAACAGAAAAATATGTGTAAAATCTTACCTCT